>NC_141998.1:21659861-21842361 GCF_049901715.1 Pseudonaja textilis
TCAACTCTCAGAATACTCCAGCCAGCAATGCTAGAAGTTGAACTCTTAAATGACTAACACTGGGGAACACAGCTGTAGGCTGGACATAGTGCTTAAATCTAGCACCAGGGTTGTAAACCATAGTTTAAATCCCAGTGTGTTGTAGAAACCTAGCCAACTGTAGCTTATTCATAATGAAAGCATGGCCTTCTGTAAGGTAGCAAGTAAGTTAATGACTGATTCTACCATTGCTGCAGGAAGGAGGATATATAACTGAATCAATTCCCAATTATCAACTTTAACTCAAATATTGTGAAGACCAGGTCAGTGTGCCCAAATACCCACCATTACCCAGGAATTCTTTCACTTTATTCTTTTTTAACCAAATGGCCTTCTACACTTTCTCTTTTGGTGAAAAAAGCTTGCTATTCTTTGTGCAACAGAGATCCTCTTTGGAAGGAAAACTGGTGGAACGGAAGAAGGATTGAAAATACAAGTAAATGCTTGGCCTTATTGCAAGTTTATAAAAATGTGTCATTTTCTTAAACATACACTGCTTTATGAGGGGATTTCCTCCACTCTTTCCTTGAACTACCGTATAGCTCATTTTAAGAGCAGTGTTGGCTGCTGAAATTTAAAGTTGGTGGGGCCAATCTAGATGTTTTTTCACTTTAACACTGATGTTTCCTGTGGCAGTTCACACACTTTGGGATAATGAGAAGCTCTTAAAGATTCAGCAGCTAATAGTGTAACATCCGTATGAATGTAGGACATCTCCGGCTCTTATCACTTGAGTCCACTGCCCCAATTCACCTATTTTTAGAGTACATTTCTCATGGTTCATGAAACTGGAACTGCAAAAGATTTCTAATGTCACAAAATGCAATATGGATACTGTTTTCAGTATGAAATCCTGGTCCCCATATTTCTCAAAGTTACACTCTACATAAATGTCCATTCCATCTGCGTTTAAAAGACAAAGATCACTCTTTTGAAAATAGCAAGGTGCATATTCTGGACAGAGAGGACCACTGGTTTGAAAAAGAGGTCAAAGAGGCATCTCTCGAGCCACGGTGGCACAGTGGTTAGAGTGCAGTATCCTAGGTAGTGACAGATATTTCCCTCTCTGGGCCCAAAGAGAAAATATCTGCTGTGAACCCCAGATAGGTGTCAGGAAGGGCATCTGGCCAGTAAACCCTCAGTTCCATTCAGTCACCCCAACTCTACCCTGATACAAAGGATGACAGGGTCATTAAAAGAAAAAAGAGTTTTAAGTTGTGAGTTTGCTTCAGCCTCCAACTTCCCCTTACTGCTGCTCTTAAACCTCCCAGCGACTCAATCTTCATTTATACAAAAAGGTTGCCCGGCATTCTTCTAATGGGCAAATTTCCACTTTCTTTTTTATTAAAATCATTCATGTGCTATATCATTTGTTTTTCCAGTGACAACATTCCCAAGGCTATAAATTCTATTTTTGTTATCTGTTCCTTAATGGCATCTGCTGCAACAATAAACATGCGCTGGAGAAGTTCATCGTGAATTGTTGGGCTTGCTCAGTTGCAATGTTCAAATGTTCTTCCACAAAACTCACCTGGATTTGAGAATGTCTTTGGTTTATTTGTGCCCTTGAAAGCAAGTTTGAAAACACCACAGACTTTTGATCCATTTGACTTTCAAATATACAGTCTTTCTTTCATCTCTTTGGATTTTAGTTTGGTAAACTCAGGTAATCTGCTGTGACTATTTGGTTGTCCTCCAAACTTGCAGCTGCGTTGAAGCATCTATGTGGCTTGTACTCTGTTCATTTTCTTTTTGGTCTTCAGAGGCATCAACCTGGCTAGCCCTGCAGTGTCTACTTTTATTCCAAAAGATGGAAAGGAGAGAGGAGAGGATGTGGGAGAGGAAAGGAAAGGAGAGGAGGGGAGGGGAAAAGAGAGGAGAGGAGAGGAAGGAAGGGATGTGGGAGAGGAGAGGATGTGGAAAAGAAGAGGAGAGAATGCAGGAGAAGAAAGGATGTGAGAGAGGAGAGGAGAGGATGTGGGAGAGGGAGAGGGAAAGGAGAGAGATGGTACCCCTAAAGGGACATTATAAATAAGGCCCTTTGCTTTGGAGCACCATGCATTTTCTGCCTCTGTTTCTCTACCTAATACCTTTCTATGAGGTCTCTAGATCATTCCAGTGATTTGATATGGAGCTTTTCCTGACAGTTCAGTTTTGCAGATGGGCTGAACTAAAGACTGAAATAAAATTGCTATATCTAATTGGCTACATATTCTTAAGAGAGCTGGCTCCATTGGGTCTTAAATAGAAAAGTCCATGGATATATTTCTTACTTTCCTGGGTATGGTTTCCACTGGGAGGAGATCACTGATGATCTCTTGCAATACTTGAGTTCATTATCTCTCTGGACGACGATGTAACCCTAATTATTTATGAGCATATAGGATGAGCACAACCATAAAGTATAATTTAGATAAGAACATCCAAAGGATCTTTCTCATCCTTTCCCTAGAGTATACGTTTTATAATTACTGCCTTTTCTGTGCATTTCTTTGGCTTCTGGATTGGCATTCTGGGTGATGAGCTAATGATTGTCAAGTAGACAGTCATGCCAAGCTCCTAGCCCTTCTGTTAAAATTGACTAAAAAGTAAGCAGTAACACTTAACTAACCTTCACAGACTTCAAAAAGCTAAGCATGAGCTGTCACAATTAATATTTGGATGGGAAGTCACTAAGAAAGCAAAGAGTTGCAGGCTAGAGTAGAAAATCGCCCCTCACCCCCCCCAAAAAAAAAAATCTGGAAGAAGACAATGTCAGATAGGTTCCATGTTTGTGGCCAAGAAACTCACCGAGATGTCTCCACTAAATCGTGTGGTCAAACTGTTTATTATGATTCTCAAGTCATGGCTGTCCCAAAAGTGCTTTTTCCAAAAGACAACTGGACTTTCTTAGTTTTTTTTCCTTTGAAAACAAAATGGAAGAAGCTTCATGATTGAGAAGTGAAATGTTTTCAAAGGAAAAAAAAAAACCCAAGGAAGTCCAGTTGCCTTTTATGATGGAAAAGAAAGCACCTTTGGGACATGTGAACTGTAGAAAGTTAGCACCTACCCCTCCTAGAAGAATGAAATATTTTAGGAAATATTAGAAAGGCATGATAAAATATTTCCCCTAAAAGAGAAATAAAAATCTTAAAGGAAACAGAAAACCAGAACCCCAGCTCCCTGCTCCCAGCAGATATTTTGGTACACATTAAGAGAGACTGGGCCAGCCTATCTACAAGACAAAAGACTTCCAGCTCCAAGGTGATGGGATTAATCCATGACCCTCCAGGACATAATAGGATTAGCCCTCTACCCATCTAGCAGCAGGGCTCACTGCGTTTCAAAATCACCTGGGGACATTACATCAGCCCAAGGTTCCACCAGACGATTCAGACAAATATGACTCCACATGGGAGTCTGACTACAGCTAATAGAACACATGCTCTTGCCACAGGAACAGGAAGCTCAAGGGCAAGGCCCAAGAGAGGATATAAATAACGCTCATGTGGTCTCCACTCCATGGGGTCAGCTATTCAGAATGGTTAACTTGGTGGTTATGCTTCACCACTAAACCACCTGTGATGACTCGGAGTGTAACACAAATGTAACAAAATCCAAAATGTAAATAAATGTCCTTTAATGCCTCCAACTTGGCCCCATTGTTCAATAATACTCAGTTGAAGATAAAACATACTCAAAAATAGTCTTCAAAAGAAAGCAATACAGTCCGAATTTAATGAGCAGACAGAAGTGAAATAAAAAACCAAACAAACTACAATGACAAAATGTCCTCAGCAGAACAGGAGAAGTATTTACCAAATTCAAGGAGGCACAGTCTGCTAGAAGGACGCCAACCAAGATAACTTCAGACCAAAATAAAACACATTTGCTTCTGGCAACCTGTGTTTTAACCAACTCTCCTATATGCTATTCTCCCCAGCTGCCACCAATGAGGAGGATCATAGCCACTTCCTCTCTCATAAGCCAAGTTGTTTCCTTCTCCGTTCCTCCCTGCATGTCCTAGGATGCAGAGGGGATGGGCCTGGTTCTTCCTCTGACTGCCCAGCCGGCCTCAGCCCTTCCCCAGTCTCCTATACAACCTCCGGAGCCACACCTCCACTCCCTGTCAGCTGTTCCTCCTCTCCCTCAGAGTCCGACTCTACCAAGGGCATGACACCATCTTTCCAATCAGCCTCCATGTTTCCAGTGTCTTTCTCCCCACTTGGAACAGAACCAGATGGATATTTCTTCCAACTTGGCCAAGCTCAACTCAGGGACCTCGCCTTCCCGACGAGTTAAAATCATTCGCATCGACAACTCCGTTAAAAGTTGCTTCTCTGACAACGTGAGACTTAAAAATAAAAATAGAAGCACTAAATGGCAAAAGGATGCGAGTAAGTTTAGATTCACTCCCCTCCCCCTCAAATGCCAATTAAGCTTTCTCTTCTTTCTCTTCATTCTTTCAGCAGCATATGGGTTAGGTAAATTTTAGTTCAGTAACCTATAGCAGCCTGTGCAACAGAGAGGAGGCTGTTTTAAAAATAGCACGTTAAAAAACGGTAAGGCTGTGTCTCTTTCAATCTGGAAGAAAAGGCAAAATGAGCTGAATGCGAAACTTTTTCAGGGAACAAGTGGCAGAGGTCCCTTTGCGTTCTAATAAATGAAAATTCCTAACTGCATCGAGAGAGGCAGCTTGGAGGATGGGGTCTCTCTCCACAACAGTGCAGCAATGCAAGGGTTTACAAAATTGTCCAATAATCCATTGAACTACTTGGTCCAAAGTACCCATAATTTTATGACATTCATGTTCTTCTTTTTGCCATATCCAGAGGGTTTTTTTTCCCCAGCCAGGATATGCCACATTTTCCAGAGCTACATTCTCCCCTCCCCGCTCCATTCTTTTACTGGTAATTAAAATAATTTATTTTTGTTCTTGTTACGTGTGATGTGTCCTAAATATTCTAATTTCCTTCTCTTGACAGCAATCACAGTTTTCCATTCTTCGAATTTCTGGGGTGGAAGGTATGTGCTTTACTCTTGAGTGACAAACTAACCATTATGCACACCGTTTGCTTGTTCGGTGCAGTTGAGATGATTCGGTTGTAATCCTTGTCTTTGTAGTTTAGCAAAACATTTATGTACGAATAGAAGCAATGACACAAGGATGTTTAAGGTCCAAAAGGAAAGGAAAGAGAAAAAAAATCACCCAGTTGGCTTTCATGCCTAAGGCAGGACTAGAAGTCACAGTCTCCTAGTAATTGACCCAAAGTCACCCAGTCAATTTTCATGGCTAAAGTAGAACTAGAATTCACTGTCTCCTAATTTCTAGGCCAACACCTTGACCACCAGATCAAACTATCTTTCTTATTTATTTATTCATAATACATAGATCTGTATCGCTGCCCAACTCATACACAGGGACTCCAGGTGGTACACGGCATAAAAATCAACAACATATGTGCTACAATGTCCTACCAGTCAATGACTACTTCAACTTCAACCACAACAATACAAGAGCACCCAACAGATACAAACTCAATGTAAACCGCTTCAAACTCGATTGCAGAAAGTACGACTTCAGCAACAGAGGGGTCAATGTCTGGAATGCACTACCTGACTCCGTTGTTACATCCTCAAACCCCCACTCCTTTAACCTCAAACTAACCACGATGGACCTTACCCCATTCCTAAGAGGTCTGTAAGGAGTGTGCGTAAGTGCACCATCGTGCCTCCCGTCCCTGTCCTATCGTCCCCATTTATTCATACCTATTTCCTGTACCCTTACTCATGTTTATACTTATACCTATTATCTTGTAAGCAGTTGACAAATCAGATAAATAAATAAATAAAAGCTCCCAAGAAACCCCCACACCCTCCATCCTCCAAAGCTTAAAGGGGCAGCTATTGTCTTGCGGTAGCTGAATTGAGCGCCATGGCAGAGCCGATATCCATAAATCAGCATATTACTCATTTTCCAGCATTGCTGCCTGACAGCTGCTACAAGAGCACATTGTTACAAACTGTCAAGCGATGAAGCATGGAGCTTTTTACAACATATGTTGACTTTTATCTAATGTTGTTTCGTAATTAGCCCCAGGGAGTTGGAGTCTGGGCATCCGACTGGTTGTATGATCTCAGCTAACCTTTGTCTCTACTGGGAGAAAGTAAAAGCCAGGAAGGAGGAAACTCCAAGACATGCAGAGAGATGCTGTTTACCTTAATATCTCTATCGCGGAAACAGAGCCTCAATATCTTCCCAGTCTTGTTTTCCCTGATACCACTGCAAAGTTGGGTGCCTTTCTGAGAAAAAGCTTGAAGGAGCTGGTACAGCATCATCCTTTCTGAGCCCAGGACTGAAAATGGGAAACTGACCGTGTGGTTAAAGAATAGCCACAAACATCTACACCGATCCCTGAATTCTTCTTAGGATGATTTGGCTTTGCACTTGGGAGGGATGTTTGTATTTATGTTTGAAATATATCTTCCATGGGTTCAGTGATGAAAGATGGATGGATGGATGGATGGATGGATGGATGGATGGATGGATGGATGGACAGACAGACAGACAGACAGACAGACAGACAGATAGATAGATATGGGTGGGTGGATAGATGATAGATAGATAGATAGATAGATAGATAGATAGATAGATAGATAGATAGATAGATAGATAGGAGAGAAAGAGAGAGAAAATAGAGAAGTTTGAAGATAGAAGAGACAGACAGACACAGACAGACAGACAGAAAATTAGAGAAGACAGAAAATTAGATTAGACAGAAGATTGGAGATAGAATATTGAATGTAGAGAGAGAAAGAAAGAGATGATAGATGATAAATGGACAGACAAGTAGATGAGAGAGAGAAAAAGAGAGAGAAAATAAACAGAAAAGTGGAGATAGAAGAGAGACAGACACACAGGAAACTGGAGATAAAAACAGAAGATTTGAATAGAAGATTGGATAGATGGACAGACAGACAGACAGGCAGACGAGAGATAAGAGAGATGAGGGATAGTAATAGTTTGGATTACTATCTACTTAGTTGGAATATCATGAAAGGACAGCAGATTATTTATGAGGTAATTATTACATTATTATTATGATTGGTTGCATAGTCGGCCAGATGTTTATTCCAGATCTGGTATTTTAAGCTGGCTATCAAGTCCTTCCCAAGGACCTGGAATAGCCAGATGTGATTGTTTAATGAGATTCAAAGTCTCACCATAGGATTTAAGCTGTTCCAGGTAAAGCTGCCTTTTGCAATTGATTGGTAGTGATTTTGTCAATGTCGATGGTGTTCAAGTGGTTGTTATTGCTAATAGTTATTATTTTGTCATTATTGATGAGAAGATATGCTTCTGGAATAACATAAGGACAGAGAAATTCCCATGACATGACCCCCCCACCCATCTTATCTGTAATCACCTGGGCTTAAACTCTCCCAAGCTCAATGAGACTCAGGTGTGCAGGTACCTAAAATGTAGCCATTCCCTCTTGATTCAAAATGTAAATCACCTTGCAAAGGGTTTTTTTTTTGGCTGCAGCCGAAAGAAGCAATGTAGCCAAAAAGAAAAAGTGATACTGAATGCTTCTTGCCCCTCATCTGGGGACATCTTTTCTCTTAGCAGATTTTTTTGTTTATCATCTCATTTATACGGCAGGGCAAAGGCCATTGGCCCTGTATGTGTGTGTATGTTTGTACCCTGCAAAACAAGCCTCCTTGATTTGATCAGGCAGAGAATTATCCTCCTGTTCTTTTATTCTGTGCCACGCTGAAGCAGATTGTGCCTCTGTAAAACCCTCCCACAAGCATCATTTTCATCTAAATGAGCGGACTCTTTCTTTGCAACATTTGTACAAACCCTGAGATCTCCACGTTTTCGGAGATAAATTAGAAATCTGTGAAGCGCAAATCACTGAACATCGAAACCATGTTACAAGGCAGGACAGAATAAACCTTAAAAGGTAAAGGTTCCCCTCGCACATATATGTGCTAGTCATTTCTGGCCGAAGAGCCAGAGCGGTCCGAAGACATCTCCATGGTCACGTGGCTGGCATGACTAAACATTGAAGTTGCATGGAATGCTGTTACCTTCCCACCAAAGTGGTCCCTATTTTTCTACTTACATTTTTACATGCTTTCGAACTGCTAGGTTGGCAGAAGCTGGGACAAGTAACGGGAGCTCACTCTGTTACATGGCACTGGGGATTCGAACCGCCAAACTGCTGACCTTTCTGATCAACAAGCTCAGCGTCTTAGCCACTGAGCCACCGCATCCAGAATAGGAAAAAAAAAAAAAAAACAGTCCCCATTTCTTAAAATGTAGCAAAGCTTTTTCCACTACACCTTGACAAAGGGGGTGCAGTCAGTCCTCTGAGCTAAAGGTACAGGGAAGGTTACACCTTCTTCCAATTTCATCAAGTCTCTTTTTCCTCAACTTTAGGATCTCTCAAGGCCAATGGAGAGAATCTTTTCACAAGACCCGGGAGTTCTGCCAATGCAAGCACAGTTCTGTTTTCATTCTAATCTAGGCTCTTGTCTGTGAAATTCTCTGGTGGATCAAACATCTGCTAACCGAGAACAGTGACAGCCACCTCGTTCATTTCGACAAGCAGGCATGACAATTTCTCGTCAGCGGCCGGTTCCGCCACTGTGCATACCCAGTCGTGGTTAGCAAGCTAAAAACAGTCGCTATGCTTTCCCCCTCCCACCCATCCCCTGTCGGCTTATCTCGTCCCCAAGAGCAATTAGAAAGGCAGGATGATGGTACCCCAGATAGCAGCAAAAGAGTTTGTGCTCTAACGGAACCGGGGCTCTGATGGTGGCATTCTAGATGTGTCGAAAGCCTCTTCCTTCCAGCAGTTCTGCGCGGAAGGAACACATTACGACCTGTGTGCGATGTGTGTGGGTTGCCTTCGTCAGCCTCAATTTAAGAAATCTGATTGCCCCCCTCCAAAACATGTCAGCTGTCTCCAGATCTTTCACTGTGTGGTTAAGTGGAAAGGCTCCAAAGGGCTGAGCAATCAGCAAAGAAGAAGCTGGAGGAAAAGCACAGGTAGTCCTCAACTTATGATCGCAATAGAGCCCAAAATTTCCATTGCTTAAGCAAGACACTTGTCAAGTGAGTCTTGCCCCATTTTGCCAGCTTTCGTACCACAGGTGCTAAGTGAGTCACTGCACTTGTTGTTGTTAGGAGCATGGCGGTTAAGGGAATCTGGCTTCCCCATTGACTTTGCTTGTCAGAAGGTCGCAAAAGGGGATCACTTGAACCCAGGACAATGCAACCATCATAAATAGATTCCCTGATAGACTCCTGTACAGCTCTTAGAACAGAGTCAGCTCTCTCAGCCTCCAACCCCAGAGAGGATTAGCTAGATACTAAAAAAAATGGCTATTCTGTTTTCCTGAAAAATATGACCTACCCCAAAAGTAAGCCCTAGCTTGATTTTTAGACACATGCCCAATATAAGCCCTACCCCAAAATAAGCCCTAATCAAGATCCTGCCCACTCCAGGGTACACAGGTAAAAATTAAGCTAGGGTGGAGATGGTGGAACTGCTCTGCTACTTACCTTTGGACAGTTGTAGCCAGGCCTCGCACTCCCTGACACCTGTCTTGCTGGCTCGTTTCTTCTGCAGCCAGCAAGGCTTTCCTGAAGGCTTCTGTAGCTGATAACAGAATTCCAGATCCTTCCTGAGCTCTATTATCGGCTGCAGGAAAGCCTTACTGGCCACAGAAGAAGTTCCTGAAGGCCTCTGACAGCAAAAAGGAAGCCAGGGGTGATGCACTCAAGTGAGGTGAGTCAGTGGATGACATCCCCCTTCGAAAATAAGACCTGGTGCCTCTTTTGGTGGGAAAAAAATTATAACACAGGGTCTTATTTTCAGGGAAACACGGTATTGAAATAACATTTGGTTGTATCCAAATGGATCTTTTTAAAGTGCCATTTTTATCCTATTGGGGATAATCTGTTCAGCTAGCAAGGCCCTAAATAAAGGGGCCATTTCTTAGATTACTTTTATTGTAAGGTTCTAGTAACCAAAATCTTTCAAGCCTGAATATGCTTTCCCTTTCCTTCCCATGATCTTCATGAGAAATATAGGTAGCCCTCGATTTACAACAGTTCATTTAGTGACCATTCAAACGGTCCTGAAAAAAGTTACCTATGACCATTTTTCACACTTACGAATCCCTGTGGTCACACAATCAAAATTCAGATGCTTGTCAACTGATTTATATTTATGACGGTTCCAGTGTCCCGGGCGAGGGGGGGTCAGTCACAAGATCCCCTTTTGTGTCCTTATGATAAGCAAAAATCAATGGGGAAGCCAGATTCATCTAACAACCATAATACTAACTTAACCCCTGCAGTGATTCACTTAACAATTCTAGCCGGAAAGGTCATAAAACGGGGCAAAATTCACTTGGCAAATGTTTCACAACAAATGTGACAAAAATTTGGGGCTCAATTGTTGTTGTAAGTTGAGGACTACATGTACCTAATTTACCCAGGAGTGTGTGTGTGTGTGTGTGTGTGTGTGTGTGAGAGAGAGAGAGAGAGAGAGAGAGAAAGAGAAAGAAAAAGAAAAAGAGAAAGAGAAAGAGAAAGAGAAAGAAAAAGAAAAAGAAAAAGGAAAAGGAAAAGAAAAAGAAAAAGAAAAAGAAAAAGAGAAAGAGAGAGAGAAAGAGAAAGATTATGAAAAAGAGAAAGAAAAAGAGAAAGAGAAAGATTATGAAAAAGAGAAAGAAAAAGAGAAAGAGAAAGATTATGAAAAAGAGAAAAAGAAAGAAAGAGAAAGAAAAAGAAAAAGAAAAAGAGAAAGATTATGAAAAAAAGAGAAAAAGAAAAAGAGAAAGAGAAAGATTATGAAAAAGAGAAAGAAAAAGAGAAAGAGAGAGAGAAAGAAAAAGAAAAAGAAAAAGAGAAAGAGAAAGAGAAAGAGAAAGAGAGAGAGAAAGAGAAAGAGAAAGAAAAAGAGAAAGAGAAAGAAAAAGAGAAAGAGAAAGAAAAAGAGAAAGAGAAAGAGAAAGAGAAAGAGAAAGAAAAAGAGAGAGAAAGAGAAAGAAAAAGAAAAAGAGAAAGAGAAAGAAAGCGAGAAAGAGAAAGATTATAAAAGAGAAAGAGAAAGAAAGAGAAAGAAAAAGAAAAAGAAAAAAGAGAAAGAGAAAGAAAGCGAGAAAGAGAAAGATTATAAAAAAGAAAAAGAGAAAGAGAAAGAAAGAGAAAGAAAAAGAAAAAGAAAAAAGAGAAAGAAAGCGAGAAAGACGGCTTCTCCATCGGCAAAAGTTTCTATCATTTTTCTCCTCTCTCTTCTGAGACCCCATATCCCAGGGATCCCACAAGATGGATGCCTCTTGACAAAAATAGATCTTCCTCCTTAGGAATCCCCCTTGGCCCAGAGAAGCAAATTGTGCTTTAAGATTTCCAGCCTTGTCAGCCTTCGACTTCAGCTGTGCAGGAGAACAGATGACTCTGGGAGAAGCCAGACGGCTCGCAGCTGGACCTTCCAATCCCAGGAAGGCCTTTTTCCAGGGCCAGCTGTTCTACAGCCATCTGCTGCCAGATTTGCCCAGGCAGGGTGGCCAGAAGGGGAGAAGAAAGGCTGAGAATTCTTTTCAAGCTTGAGCTACGTGGTGGCCAGGATAGGATGCCCTGCCGGTGGAAGGGAATTGGAGCTGGTTCTGCACAGCAGCGTCTCTGGAGAGAACAGAAAGTCAGCTTTGAGTGATGGTAGAGAAACACTCTAAAATATTTTAAAAGGACAGGAGAGAAAGAGAGAGCAGCTAAGTGCCTGAAGGTTTCGTGGTTCAGTCCCCAGGAGAACAAAGCAAAGCTGTAAAAAATAAGTCTATAAAAGCATTGCTGGATCTAACCAAAACCTCATCAAGGTCCCTAGTCCTGCATTTATTTGTTTGTCAACAGTGATTCCATAAACCAGAAGGAAGCTTTGGTTGAATTTGTGTGGCAATCCTGGCTACTGGGCATCACTAACCATACTTCTTGTCTTAAAACCGTCCAAAATAAGGGCCATCCCTACATTCTGTGGCAGGAATCCCACCTATTAACTTCACGCTGGGAGAAGACATTCCTCTTTTGAGTAGACTTGAGTCATTCTCCTCCTCCTCAACCCTTGTAATATCACTGGGTGTCTCTTTGCTCCAAACCATGTGAGAAGACCAAATATTAACTTCTGGCTGTTCAGTTCAAACTTTGTGGTCCTTGGTGATCTCTGAGCTTTGTTCTTTTCTTTCAGACGTTTCATGACCAAAGTAGATAACATCATCAATGCTAGAAGGGAGTGGGGTTTGCTGGGAGGAGGAGGAGGAGGAGGAGGAGGAGGAGGAGGAGGAGGAGAAGAAGAAGAAGAAGAAGAAGAAGAAGAAGAAGAAGAAGAAGAAGAAGAAGAAGAAGAAGAAGAAGAAGAAGAAGAAGAAGAAGAAGAAGAAGAAGAAGAAGAAGAAGAAGAAGAAGAAGAAGAAGAAGAAGAAGAAGAACAACAACAACAACAACAACTGTGGGGGTTTTGATGCTCTCTGAACTTGGTTATTTTCTTGTAGACGTTTCATTAACCAACTTAGATAACATCATCAATACTAGAAGGGAATGGGATTTACTCTCTGTTTATATGTAAGTGACTTGCCAGTCAATGTTGGTGGGAATATTCTCGTTGGTTCCTTGATCAGGCTGTTGTTTATTGTTTTTCTCTGAATTGGTAATTCCTTGACTGGAATGTTGTTTACTTCTTGTTTGTTGGTCTGGTGTTAACCCTGAGCTACAAATATTCTATTAAGCCAACATTTTCTGGAATTTTGTTCCCCTGAGTGCCAGTTCAGGGGAGATATGTGTATTTGTGTGTGTGTGTGTGTGTGCTTTTAAGCACTCTCTTGCTTCCATAGACCTCCCAACATCTCCAGTTATTTTGAAAGCTTTCCAAAAGAGCCAAGGAAGGGGATAATTTCCCCGTTGTCCTCAGCCCTACCTCCTCATTCCTCTTCCAAAACAAGCACGGGCTTGTGTTGGCTTTTTCCAGCAAATCAATAACACACCAAAATAAATACGATGCAATCTCTTCTTCTTTTCTTCCCCGTCTTTCTGTTTCTGGAACTGGCTGGCTGGTCGCAGCAGCCAGCTCTGTTTGGTTTCCCAACAGCAGCTGCATAATTCATAAACTCCTGACTAATATACAAATCCTGCCTTTCCCCACAGGCCGTCCTAGGAAAGCTGGTGAAGCTGCTGATGCGCCACCACAAAGTTGAGGAAGCACAACAGGAAACATGAAAGCTTGTTGGCTGAGCCTTAATTGTGAATTACGCCAAGCCCCCCTCCTCATGCATTAAACAGGAACCCCCGGCCCGTGCCTACATAGATGTCTTTGCTCAGGCATCGGACTTGTTTATATGTTCTGCTCCGGTGAATCTGAACTATAGCTCTCTACTTAATAGTTACATCCTCATTTTCTTAGGAGCAGAAAGAGAGGAAATATATTCCTAGCTCTGCCAATATATCCTTTGATTTCTCCCCAACAGCCTGCAGAAAAGCTTCACTTCCGTAGGCCTTATTCTCCATGGGAAGAGCCTCACTTGATGGCAGTCATTGCTCTGACTTCAGATGCTAGCATTGGTCTCCGGTTGGACTCTCTGGGGGAGAGTTTTAATGATTTGTTACCGATCTCATTTTTCTAAACAAACATGGAGCTGAAAATGGGGTAGAATCTCCAGGAGGCAAAAAAAAAGAGGTGTGTGTGTGTGTGTGTGTGTGTGTGTGTGTATGTGTATATGTGTGTGTGTGTGTATATATATATATATATATTTGTTTTCTGAGGTTCTCGCGGGTATTTGTATGTGGATCTTTGGTTGTTCGGGTTTTCTCCGCGTAAGATTCAAGTATCTAGGCAACGTTTCGATGAAGTCTCATTCATCATCTTCAGGCTTCTGTCTCCGGCTCTGTGCTTTTCAGAGTAATGTGAGATTGCAGCTGCTTCCTCCTTTTAACTGCCAGTGGGGGTGGGACTTGATTGGGTGGGGCTTGGCTGTGTTCTGATTGGGTGGGGGTGTGTTCTCATTGGTAGGGGTTTGGTTGTGTTCTGATTGGTTGGGGGTTAGCCGTGTTCTGATTGGTTGGAGGCGTGTTCTGTTCAGGTGGGGGCTTGGCTGTGCTCCGGTTAGTCTTAGTTGCTGGGGGATTTGAGCTGGTGAGTTGTGATCTTGCTGTTTGGCTTCTAGTTCGTGGTCCTGTTGCATCTTCATAGTGGGTGTCGGTTTGCTTCATGTATGGCTCGGAGGGGTTTGAAGTGGGTAGTGATGCAGCTGTAGTGCAGCTTCTGGTCCATGGTCGTGTCTCATCTTCTGAGTGGGTGAGAGTCTGTTTTCTACATGGAAGTGTGGTGGTGGCATCTTGTGTGGCTCTCATGGGTGTGGGTCTGGTGTCCTTCTTCATGTTAGGTACTGTCTGTTCATGAGGGCGGGTTTCCAAATGGCTGGAAGGCGGGAAGTGTCATCTCGTTTGTTCATGCTGTGTGGGCGTTTTCTATCTCTATGGCTTCTCTGATTATTCTGCTGTTGAAGTGTTCGGTTTTGGCGATAGTTCTGGTGTTTTTAAAATCAATTTCATGTCCTGTGGCTTTGAGGTGTTGGACCAGGGAAGAGGTCGTTTCTTCTTTTTGATTGAGTTCTTATGTTCTTCAATGCGTGCATTTATTCTTCTGTTAGTTTGTCCAATGTATGTGGTAGGGCAGGCAGTGCAGGGGATTTCGTATACTCCTTGGTTTTCTAATTCGATTTTGTCTTTGGGGTTTCTTAGGATGGTGGATATTTTTCTGTTTGTGCAGAATGCTGTTTTGATGTTGTGTTTTTGGAGGATCTTGCTGATTTTGTCTGTAGTGCCTTTTATATATGGGAGGAGGGCTTTGCCGTTTTCTTGTTCTCTGTCTTGGATTTTGGTTGGGGTTTCTTTTGGATTAGGTGGGTAATCTTCTTTCTTTGGAATCCATTGGCTGTAAGTACGTTGGTGAGAGTGTGTAGTTCAGTTTTTTGGTGTTGTTCATCGGCTAAGCATTTTGTTCTGGAGATGAGTGTCTTGGCTACGGAATTGATCTGTGCTGGGTGGTGGTGTGAGAGTGCATGTAGATAGCGGTTAGTGTGTGTTTTCTTCTGGTAGATGGTGTGTCCTAGGGAGCCATTGGATCTTTTGTATACCAAGACATCTAGGAAGGGAAGTTGGTTGTTGGCTTCTGTTTCCATGGTGAATTGTATTTTGGGGTGTAGGCTGTTGAGGTGTGTGAGGAAGTTGTTCAGTTTTTCTTTCCCATGTGGCCAGATTATGAAGGTGTCATCTACGTATCTGAGCCAGAGTTTGGGTTTGTGGTCGTATTTTTCTAGAGCTTGTGTTTCAAAGTGTTCCATGTAGAGGTTAGCGATGACAGGTGAGAGGGGTGATCCCATGGGTGCTCCTTCTATTTGTTTGTATTTTTGTCCATTGTAGGTGAAGTATGTATTGGATAGGCAGTGGTTGGTTAGATCTAGGATGTGCTTGGGGGTTGTATTTGTTTTGGATGGCTGTCAAGGCTTCTTTTATTGGCACTTGGGTGAAGAGGGATATGACATCGAAGCTTACTAGTAGGTCGCTGGGTTGTAAGTTTTGTTTCTTTATGATCTCGATGAACTGGAATGAGTTTCTTACGTGTGAGTTGATGGATTCTGCATAAGGTTGTAGTTGTTTGGCGAGAAATTTGGCTAGGTTTTGTAGAGGTGAGCCTATGGAGCTGACTATTGGTCTGAGTGGGGTTCCTTCTTTGTGTATTTTGGGGAGGCCATAAAGCTTGGGGCATCTGGATGATTTTTCTCTGGGTATGATTCGTTGCTGGATTTCTTCACTGATGGGGAGGCTTTTATTTTGGATTTGGTAGTTTTTTCTAGGTAGGTGGTGGGGTCTGTCTTTAGGGGTTTGTATGTGGGGTCTTGGAGTAGGTTGGTTAGCTTGGTTTGGTAGTCAGATGTGTTCATAACCACTGTCGCATTGCCCTTGTCTGCTGGTAGGATTATTATGCTGGTGTCTTCTTTCAGGTTAAGTAGTGCAGTTTGTTCTTCTTTGGATAAGTTGCTTTTGGGTGGTTTGCTAGTGCAGAGGATGTTGGTGATTTCGAGTCTGATTTTGTTAGCATCATCAGGGTTGGTTTTGGTCAGGCTGGTTTCAACTCCACATATGATGGTTTCTGTGGGGATGTGTTTGGGAGCAACAGCAAAGTTGAATCCTTTTGAAAGGACCTTGGTTTCAGCTTCAGTGAGGATCTTATCTGAGATGTTGTGCAATGTTTGTTTCATGTGTGGCTGTGGGGAGGGGAGTTGGTTTCTGGCATTGTTGTAGTTTCCTGAGTTTGTTGGTGTGAGTATCTGTCTTGAGGGTGGTCTGTGTTTCGCTCTCCAGACAGCAAGTTGTTTGGATTTGTCCCAAAGTAGAGGGTGAATCTTGTTGCTGAGTCTGAGGTGGAGTGTGAGGAGATCTTTGTTGATTTGGTCTAGGAGAAACCTTTTCGTGTGAAGTTCATTTCTAATTAGGGCCAGTTCTGTTCTTTTAAGGATGCGTTTGGTGGCTGCTGTGTTGGTGTGGAATTTCAATTGGAAGCTTGTGGGAATTAAATTTTGATCTCGGCAGTTGCATAGGAATGCAAGGTCACATAAAATGGAGGCTCTTTGGACTTCAAGTTTTTCATAAGTCCTGGTCAGATGGTGGGTTTCCTCCCGTAGAGGTGCAATATTTGTTTTCTGAGGTTCTCGGGTATTTGTATGTGGATCTTTGGTTGTTCGGGTTTTCTCCCGCGTAAGATTCGAAGCTTTATGGCCTCCCCAAAATACACAAAGAAGGAACCCCACTCAGACCAATAGTCAGCTCCATAGGCTCACCTCTACAAAACCTAGCCAAATTTCTCGCCAAACAACTACAACCTTATGCAGAATCCATCAACTCACACGTAAGAAACTCATTCCAGTTCATCGAGATCATAAAGAAACAAAACTTACAACCCAGCGACCTACTAGTAAGCTTCGATGTCATATCCCTCTTCACCCAAGTGCCAATAAAAGAAGCCTTGACAGCCATCCAAAACAAATACAACCCCCAAGCACATCCTAGATCTAACCAACCACTGCCTATCCAATACATACTTCACCTACAATGGACAAAAATACAAACAAATAGAAGGAGCACCCATGGGATCACCCTCTCACCTGTCATCGCTAACCTCTACATGGAACACTTTGAAACACAAGCTCTAGAAAAATACGACCACAAACCCAAACTCTGGCTCAGATACGTAGATGACACCTTCATAATCTGGCCACATGGGAAAGAAAAACTGAACAACTTCCTCACACACCTCAACAGCCTACACCCCAAAATACAATTCACCATGGAAACAGAAGCCAACAACCAACTTCCCTTCCTAGATGTCTTGGTATACAAAAGATCCAATGGCTCCCTAGGACACACCATCTACCAGAAGAAAACACACACTAACCGCTATCTACATGCACTCTCACACCACCACCCAGCACAGATCAATTCCGTAGCCAAGACACTCATCTCCAGAACAAAATGCTTAGCCGATGAACAACACCAAAAAACTGAACTACACACTCTCACCAACGTATTTACAGCCAATGGATTCCAAAGAAAGAAGATTACCCACCTAATCCAAAAAGAAACCCCAACCAAAATCCAAGACAGAGAACAAGAAAACGGCAAAGCCCTCCTCCCATATATAAAAGGCACTACAGACAAAATCAGCAAGATCCTCCAAAAACACAACATCAAAACAGCATTCTGCACAAACAGAAAAATATCCACCATCCTAAGAAACCCCAAAGACAAAATCGAATTAGAAAACCAAGGAGTATACGAAATCCCCTGCACTGCCTGCCCTACCACATACATTGGACAAACTAACAGAAGAATAAATGCACGCATTGAAGAACATAAGAACTCAATCAAAAAGAAGAAACGACCTCTTCCCTGGTCCAACACCTCAAAGCCACAGGACATGAAATTGATTTTAAAAACACCAGAACTATCGCCAAAACCGAACACTTCAACAGCAGAATAATCAGAGAAGCCATAGAGATAGAAAAACGCCCACACAGCATGAACAAACGAGATGACACTTCCCGCCTTCCAGCCATTTGGAAACCCGCCTCATGAACAGACGAGTACCTAACATGAAGAAGGACACCAGACCCACACCCATGAGAGCCACACAAGATGCCACCACCACACTTCCATGTAGAAAACAGACTCTCACCCACTCAGAAGATGAGACACGACCATGGACCAGAAGCTGCACTACAGCTGCATCACTACCCACTTCAAACCCCTCCGAGCCATACATGAAGCAAACCGACACCCACTATGAAGATGCAACAGGACCACGAACTAGAAGCCAAACAGCAAGATCACAACTCACCAGCTCAAATCCCCCAGCAACTAAGACTAACCGGAGCACAGCCAAGCCCCCACCTGAACAGAACACGCCTCCAACCAATCAGAACACGGCTAACCCCCAACCAATCAGAACACAACCAAACCCCCTACCAATGAGAACACACCCCCACCCAATCAGAACACAGCCAAGCCCCCACCCAATCAAGTCCCACCCCACTGGCAGTTAAAGGAGGAAGCAGCTGCAATCTCACATTACTCTGAAAAGCACAGAGCCGGAGACAGAAGCCTGAAGATGATGAATGAGACTTCATCGAAACGTTGCCTAGATACTTGAATCTTACGCGGGAGAAAACCCGAACAACCAAAGATCCACATATAAATACCCGCGAGAACCTCAGAAAACAAATATTGCACCTCTACGGGAGGAAACCCACCATCTGACCAGGACTTATGAAAAACTTGAAGTCCAAAGAGCCTCCATTTTATGTGACCTTGCATTCCTATGCAACTGCCGAGATCAAAATTTAATTCCCACAAGCTTCCAATTGAAATTCCACACCAACACAGCAGCCACCAAACGCATCCTTAAAAGAACAGAACTGGCCCTAATTAGAAATGAACTTCACACGAAAAGGTTTCTCCTAGACCAAATCAACAAAGATCTCCTCACACTCCACCTCAGACTCAGCAACAAGATTCACCCTCTACTTTGGGACAAATCCAAACAACTTGCTGTCTGGAGAGCCGAAACACAGACCACCCTCAAGACAGATACTCACACCAACAAACTCAGGAAACTACAACAATGCCAGAAACCAACTCCCCTCCCCCACAGCCACACATGAAACAAACATTGCACAACATCTCAGACAAGATCCTCACTGAAGCTGAAACCAAGGTCCTTTCAAAAGGATTCAACTTTGCTGTTGCTCCCAAACACATCCCCACAGAAACCATCATATGTGGAGTTGAAACCAGCCTGACCAAAACCAACCCTGATGATGCTAACAAAATCAGACTCGAAATCACCAACATCCTCTGCACTAGCAAACCACCCAAAAGCAACTTATCCAAAGAAGAACAAACTGCACTACTTAACCTGAAAGAAGACACCAGCATAATAATCCTACCAGCAGACAAGGGCAATGCGACAGTGGTTATGAACACATCTGACTACCAAACCAAGCTAACCAACCTACTCCAAGACCCCACATACAAACCCCTAAAGACAGACCCCACCACCTACCTAGAAAAACTACCAAATCCAAAATAAAAGCCTCCCCATCAGTGAAGAAATCCAGCAACGAATCATACCCAGAGAAAAATCATCCAGATGCCCCAAGCTTTATGGCCTCCCCAAAATACACAAAGAAGGAACCCCACTCAGACCAATAGTCAGCTCCATAGGCTCACCTCTACAAAACCTAGCCAAATTTCTCGCCAAACAACTACAACCTTATGCAGAATCCATCAACTCACACGTAAGAAACTCATTCCAGTTCATCGAGATCATAAAGAAACAAAACTTACAACCCAGCGACCTACTAGTAAGCTTCGATGTCATATCCCTCTTCACCCAAGTGCCAATAAAAGAAGCCTTGACAGCCATCCAAAACAAATACAACCCCCAAGCACATCCTAGATCTAACCAACCACTGCCTATCCAATACATACTTCACCTACAATGGACAAAAATACAAACAAATAGAAGGAGCACCCATGGGATCACCCTCTCACCTGTCATCGCTAACCTCTACATGGAACACTTTGAAACACAAGCTCTAGAAAAATACGACCACAAACCCAAACTCTGGCTCAGATACGTAGATGACACCTTCATAATCTGGCCACATGGGAAAGAAAAACTGAACAACTTCCTCACACACCTCAACAGCCTACACCCCAAAATACAATTCACCATGGAAACAGAAGCCAACAACCAACTTCCCTTCCTAGATGTCTTGGTATACAAAAGATCCAATGGCTCCCTAGGACACACCATCTACCAGAAGAAAACACACACTAACCGCTATCTACATGCACTCTCACACCACCACCCAGCACAGATCAATTCCGTAGCCAAGACACTCATCTCCAGAACAAAATGCTTAGCCGATGAACAACACCAAAAACTGAACTACACACTCTCACCAACGTACTTACAGCCAATGGATTCCAAAGAAAGAAGATTACCCACCTAATCCAAAAAGAAACCCCAACCAAAATCCAAGACAGAGAACAAGAAAACGGCAAAGCCCTCCTCCCATATATAAAAGGCACTACAGACAAAATCAGCAAGATCCTCCAAAAACACAACATCAAAACAGCATTCTGCACAAACAGAAAAATATCCACCATCCTAAGAAACCCCAAAGACAAAATCGAATTAGAAAACCAAGGAGTATACGAAATCCCTGCACTGCCTGCCCTACCACATACATTGGACAAACTAACAGAAGAATAAATGCACGCATTGAAGAACATAAGAACTCAATCAAAAAGAAGAAACGACCTCTTCCCTGGTCCAACACCTCAAAGCCACAGGACATGAAATTGATTTTAAAAACACCAGAACTATCGCCAAAACCGAACACTTCAACAGCAGAATAATCAGAGAAGCCATAGAGATAGAAAAACGCCCACACAGCATGAACAAACGAGATGACACTTCCCGCCTTCCAGCCATTTGGAAACCCGCCTCATGAACAGACGAGTACCTAACATGAAGAAGGACACCAGACCCACACCCATGAGAGCCACACAAGATGCCACCACCACACTTCCATGTAGAAAACAGACTCTCACCCACTCAGAAGATGAGACACGACCATGGACCAGAAGCTGCACTACAGCTGCATCACTACCCACTTCAAACCCCTCCGAGCCATACATGAAGCAAACCGACACCCACTATGAAGATGCAACAGGACCACGAACTAGAAGCCAAACAGCAAGATCACAACTCACCAGCTCAAATCCCCAGCAACTAAGACTAACCGGAGCACAGCCAAGCCCCCACCTGAACAGAACACGCCTCAACCAATCAGAACACGGCTAACCCCCAACCAATCAGAACACAACCAAACCCCTACCAATGAGAACACACCCCCACCCAATCAGAACACAGCCAAGCCCCCACCCAATCAAGTCCCACCCCACTGGCAGTTAAAAGGAGGAAGCAGCTGCAATCTCACATTACTCTGAAAAGCACAGAGCCGGAGACAGAAGCCTGAAGATGATGAATGAGACTTCATCGAAACGTTGCCTAGATACTTGAATCTTACGCGGAGAAAACCCGAACAACCAAAGATCCACATATATATATATATATATATATATATATATATGTATATGTATATGTATATGTATATGTATATGTATATGTATATTTGTATGTATGTATATATGTATATGTATGTGTATGTGTGTGTGTGTGTATATATATATATATATATATATATATATATATATATATATCTTAAGTTTTTGCTTATATATATGTATGTATGTATGTGTGTGTATATATACATACACATATACACATACATATATATATATATGGGTGGGTTTCAAAAATTTTAGCAACAGGTTCTCTGCACAGTTGCTGGGTGGGCGTGGTCATGGTGGGTGTGGCCTAGTCAGCCTCCTGCACCATGGCAGCGGGGGCTGTTTTTGCCTCCCCGGGCTCCAGAGGCTTTTCTCAAGCTTTGGGGAGGGCAAAAACGGCCTCCCCAGGCTCAGGAGGCTCTCTGGCAGCCAGAAACAGGCACATTTCCAGCCTTTCTGGACTTCTGGGAGGCCCATTTTTCTCCCTCCACGAGCCTCCGCATGCATCCTGCACTTACCTGCATCCGAAATGGGCCATGTGGAGACCCGTGGGAGGTGCGGGGTGGGATGGGTGATCCCAGCAAGGAGTGGGATTCGGGAGTTCTCCAACTTGTGCAGAATCTTAACTAGGGACCCTTCCAAACCCATGCAAACCCCTAGCAGCCCACCAAGGAGAAATCTAGGCTGGTAAGAAGAGAGAAGAATGTTGGGTAACAGCCATCTTCCATTGCTGTTTATTTTATTGACGTATTTATTTTACATCCCCCTGAGAGTAAATCAAAATGAGGACATTTTCTGAAGGCATATGGAGAGGGCCACGAGATATACTTAGGACCATCAAAATTTCTCCATCTAGGAAATTCTCCCATGCATCCGTCCTTCTTTTAACTTTCTGTCTCAAGTGTGTTCCATTGCAGGAAAAAGTTCCCCAGCTCTGTGTGCAGATTCAATAAACCAGCCAATCGATTCTTCGTAGGAAAGGGCACTTGAATGACAAAACAATAATCTTTCTCCCCTTATTTTGCCCACTGCGTCATCACCAAAAATTGGGGTTGTTGTTGAAAAGTGGATTTTAGGTATGAAAGTCTAGCTGCAAAATAAGAAATCTTGAGGGAACAAATGTGGTGGGCAGAAAAGGCCTTGTGAGTTTTAAGAGAGATTAGGGCAAATTTAGTTTTGTCTTAAGCTACTAAAGGCTCATGAAAGCTCCATTGAAGACTGGTGAGCCTCCAAAAACCCTGCAGGGCTTAGGGGAGAAAAATCAATTTAAAAGACCAAAGCCTTACTTAAAAAGTTAGCCGTGGGTTTTCTTGCTCAAGTTGAACAGTCACAAAGGGCATTTCCTGAACATAGGAAAAGAAGGAACAAAACTTTGAAAAGCTGTTGGGTAAACATACAGTGTGTTCACCACCAGGAAAAGATATTTTACATCCAGCAGGTGTTCCTTAGCAAGATGAAGCTTGATGGAACAAAAATGACTTTACCAAAGTATTGTTGGAAAGAAAATCCATTTGGGTCTGTTCCAAGCTGGGAGAAAAGATGCTGGAAGCAACATAGAATAGAATAGAATAGAATAGAATAGAATAGAATAGAATAGAATAGAATAGAACGGAGTGGAACGGAATAGAATAGAATTAGAATTAGAATTAGAATTAGAATTAGAATTAGAATAGAATAGAATAGAATAGAATACATTTATTGTCATTGCATTTCACAAATACAATGAGATTTGAAAGCTACAGTGCCCCAGACACCACATCACAATCACACTACAGAGTATTTAAAAATTAAAATAATTATAACAATAATAATAGGACTAAATCACAAACATGGAGGCTGATTGGAAAGAAAGGTTTCTTGATGGAGCAGGACCACCAGGGTTTGTGGTTCTGGTGCAGCTGATAAAAACGGTGTTGAGAGTGGGTGGGTTTTTATACTTTCTTTGGGCTTTGAGCTTCCTGTTCCTGTGCAAGAACATGTCCTTTAATCTTCTATTGGTTGCTGTCGGGTGCCTATGGGGGTCATGGCTGGCTCTATAGACAAAAGGGGAAATGAAATGAAAATTTCCTAGGTACTTGTCTGAGCTAATCTTGTCAACCCTTTTTGGCTTGCCTAATTGCTTATTTGGAGTTTCTGCCTGACCCAGTCTTTTGGAATGGATTACCAAATCTGCAATTTCTAAAAGCTGGCGGCCTCACTATTCTGATTTTTTTTAATATTTCCCAAAATATTGCATTCTTTTAGGTGTGGGGGTGGTGGTTTCCCACAGTATCATGATTTGAGTTTTGGTTTCTCAGTTATTCTTAACTCAATTTTAGTTCGGTGTTATCAATAAAATGCTGTAGCCCTACATGGAAAGTAATCAAAATTGATATTTCCTGTGTGGTGCTGCAGTTCGATCCTGTTTGTTTTGCTTTGTTCTTCTTCTTGTTTGCATGCTGGTTGTGGACTGAAATGGAGACTGGATTGATTGATATCTGAAATTTTGAGCAAGTTGTTGTTTACCTAATTTAATCTTTAGTGGTAGTTAAGAATTCCCTTCCCACAACAACACAGTGTCTTTAATTTAAAATGGAGAAAGCCTTGTTGTGTCAGAATGACAAGGAGGACTAATCAAAGAGAGAAGCAACTAAGGAGAAATTTCCTGACAGAGAACAATTAATCAGTGGAACAACTTGACTCCAGAAGTTGTAAATGCTCCAGCAAGGGAAGTTTTTAAAAAAGATGTTGGATAACCATTTGTCTGAAATGGTATAGGGTTTCCTGCCTAATCAGGGGGTTGGACTAGAAGACCTCCAAGGTCCCTTCCAACTCTTCTATTCTATTCTATTCTATTCTATTCTATTCTACTCTACTCTACTCTACTCTACTCTACTCTACTCTACTCTATTCTACATTCCAATATCTATTCTATTCTATTCTATTCTATTCTATTCTATTCTATTCCATTCCATTCCATTCTATTTTTCATTCTATTCTACTCTACTCTATTCTACTCTATTCTTTTCACTGTTTCCTAGTATGATTTGATTGCTTATTGTACCCCATGACTGTTATTAAGTGTTGTACCTTATGATTCTTGACTCTTAACAAATGTATCTTTTCTTTTATGTACACTGAGAGCATTTGCATCAAAGACAAATTCCTTGTGTGTCCAATCACACTTGGCCAATAAAAAGAATTCTATTCTATTCTATTCTATTCTATTCTATTCTATTCTATTCTATTCTATTCTATTCTATTCTATTCTTATAGAGCTCCAACCAACACAACAATCAGATAAGACAAATCTGAGTCTAAGGCAGAAAGGTAACTTGAGAAAGCACCTTTGGATTGGACCCGGACTACAGATAGTACCTGACTTACAACTACAATGGAGCCCAAATTGTCTCTTGCTAAGCGAGAAATTTGTTAAATGAATTTTGTCCCATTTTCCGACCTTTCTTGCCACATTGTTAAGTGACCCACTGCCATGGTTAGGTTAGTAACATGGTTGTTAAGTGAACCTGGCTTCCCCCTTGGCTTTGCTTGTCCAAAGATCACAAATGGGGACACTGCAACCGTCATAAATATGAGTCAGTTGCCAAGCATCTATATTTTGATCACAGGACCAGGGAAATCCTGCAACAGTCGTAAGTGTGAAAAATAGTCATTAATCACCTTTTTTTACAATGGCAGCTTTTTTTCAGAACCATTGTAATTTCGAATGGTCACTGAATGAATGCTTGTAAGTCGAGGACTACCTATATTTCTGTTCTGACCCAAACTTTGTTCCAAGGAAACAATCAGGAACCAGAAGTAACAGCAAAATCTTTTAATAATTCTTCACGAATTCTGTTCCTTCATGGTTAAAAGGCTGTTTCAAACTAATTGTCTCTGATAAGAACGAACATTGCCAAGGTTGTGCAAGGCTGCCAAGAACTCTAGATAAAGTTACTAAGAAATATTTCAAACCCAAAGAGTCTCCAAACACCAACCAAGATATTCCAAACATCCACAAGGCTTGAGTGCAAAAACTTATTTGCTTCCTGCAAAGAACTCCAGTTTCTCAGCTGGCTTTTATCTCTTAAGGGAGGGGCCATTACCTTGCAGCCTTACTCCCGAGTCGCCTGTGCTGCTGCAGCTGTTCTTTCCTTCGAGCATCCTTGCGTGCATGCACACTTGGCACAGGCTCCTCGGGGAACTCTTCATCACTGTTGCCAGCCTCCACAATCTCCAAAGGCAGAATTCCACTCCCTGATGGTCCTGGGCCCCATCCCTGCATCACACACAGGCTCCTCATCTGAGTCCTCGCTCTCCGAGACCTCAGCTGTCCGACCTGCTGCCGATAAACCATAACAATTTCTCATGAAGATCATGGGAAGGAAAGGGGAAGCATTTTTAGACTTGAAAGAGTCTGGTTACTCAAACCTTACAATAAAAGTAGTTTCTGCATTCACAAGTGGCTTTCTAGTCTGGCCTCCCTGGAAGGCTGATGGCCACTCACAAGAACCTTTGCTTCAGAGGTGGTATTCAGCAGATTCTGGGAAGTTCTGGAGAACCGGTAGTGAAAATTTTGAGTAGGTCAGAGAACCGACCGATCCCACCTCTGACTGGCCCCGCCAACCCCATCTCTTCTCTGCCTCCCATTGAGTCCCAGCTGATCAGCTGGGTCTTCTTTAGTTGCCCTGCACTGGAGAACAGAGCTGGAAAGCAAGTTAGTGGGGTGGGGTAACCTTCCCCTGCCACGCCCACCAAGCCACGCCCACCGAGCCACATCTACAGAACCGATAATAAAAAAAAATTGAATCCCACCATTGCTTTGCTTCCTCTCTAGGTTGTTGCTAGCTGCACTTCCTGGGCTGCCTAGGAGATGCCATCACCATAGACTCCATTTCCCTAAAGGCAGTTCAAAAAGCGCAACTGGCAATAATATCCAGAGGCCATATTCTGCTTCTTGGAATGGGAGAATTTCCTTTAAATATTATCAATAACAAATAGACTGCTATCCTGCAAGGTTTAACAAGTTAAGTACAATCCCTCCTTAAAGGAAGAAGAAACGTCTCTCTCCAAATTGAGATATTGTTCAGGGTTGATATTTTTAACAAGGAGAAGCATTTTTAAGCAAAAGGTGAGGATTTCAGTCCATTTTCATTTCATTTCATTCATTCATTCAGTCTCAATTTATCTCCCTCCCAGCTTAACCAAGTGACTCTGTGTGGATTACAATTCTACAATTATAAAACAATTTAAACAATTTAAAACAAACATTTACTATTATTACACCAGAGTGCTTTGAATCCCATTCCAGAATCCAGTATCATCAATTGACTGTGTCTGTTAGGAATTACATTGCCATTATTCAGTTAAATAGATCTCTGAAAGCTAACAGGACAATGGAGCTTAAAGCGAAAGCCAACACTTTCCAAAAAAAAGAAGAAGAAGAATTGCAGGTATTTGTTTTGATAAGGGGAGGAAAAAGGCGCCTTCTCACTTGCTTTAATTCCATTTAGCTTTTGATTGCCTAATGAAGCCTAAATTCATTCTATTAGTTCATCTCAACTTTGGTTTATTTCATTAAACTTTGTTATAAAAACCTCTCTTTGCTTTATCAAAGAAGCAGCTAATCAAGATTTCCTCAGCTTGCTGAAACCAGGGAGCTTAGCAGATAAAACCAAGGATTTCCTTCTGAACAGGAAGGAAGGAAAATATATTGTCTATGCCTTTTCAGACAGTACAGAAGAAGCAACAGCATCTCAGTTACTAGCATATTTTTTTCCTGAATGAGCAAATCTATTAGAAACTGAACAAATCTATTAGAAACTGAGCAAATTAGAAACTGAGCAAATCTATTAGAAACTGAGCAAATCTATTAGAAACTAAGCAAATTGGCCAGAGATTATGATAGGCAAGCTTTGTTTTTTCCTGGCTGGATATATTTGACATTTTAATAGACTTATGGATCTGGCTATAGGAGTCCAAGATAAGCTGTTGTGTATATCATAACATCATTGCCAAGGGGGCATATTCAGCAGGTTCTGACCAGTTCTGGAGAACCAGTAGCGGAAATTTTGAGTAGTTCGGAGAACCGGCAAATACCGCCTTTGACTGGCCCCGCCAACCCCATCTATTCTCTGCCTCCCAGTGAGTCCCACCTGATCGGCTGGGTCTTCTTTTGTTGCCCTGTACAGGAGAACGGAGCTGGAAAGCAGGTTAGTGGGGTGGGGAGGGAATGGGATTTTGCATTATCCTTCCCCCAGGAGTGAGGAGGGAGTGGAAATTTTGCAGTATCCTTCCCCTGCCACGCCCACCAAGCCATGCCCACAGAATCGGTAATAAAAAATGTTGAATCACACCACTGCATCATTGGATGAATTACATGATGATGTCATACTATATTAATAAAGAGTCAATTTGGTCTAGTGGTTAAGACCCCAGGCTAGAAAGCAGACAATTGTCAGTTCTAGTCCAAAATTATCCTTGATACCTAGACTTATCTTTTTTTCTGAACATGTTCAGAAATGAAAGGAACGGACTTGCATTTGAGTAGGCCAAACAGGAAAAAGACAATAGAATTGCAAAGATTAAATTGAATTGCTAATGTAAATTGCAATTTATTTTGAGGATGTTTAATTCATACAGGTTTTTTTTCTAAGATTGTCTCCTGTATAAATTACTATTTTCTTCTTCCCACATGGCCTGTTCAAGTGGATGTCCATTCCTTACATTGTACTCTCTCTGTTTGCTCTCGTCTACTAGCACCGATTTAGATTCACACGTGCTAGTCCATGGTGTTCTAAGCCCATAGTGGATTTCATTTGATATACTGGCCAATCAGTATCAATGGTTTCCATTTATTGGGCCAATCCTATTCTTGCTGCTGAGAATCTCACAATCTCAGGGGTGCAATTCAACCGGTTGTTGTGGTTCCTTGGCAGCCTGTGCAGATGGCAGTGGAATCAGACAGTTGGGAAGAACGAGGACCAGTCTGGAGAGGACTCGGACAAGGGTCCTGCGTCTGATGCAGAGGTGGGGCCAGGAAAATCTGGGAGTAGTGTGCTGACTCCGGAGCCTCCAGAATCTAACAGCAGCGAGGCAGAGGAGCCAGGGGAGCCCAGTGTGCATGTGAACAGAGCTGCTAGAAGGGAAGAGCAGCTGAAACAAAAGGGGCGACTCGGGAGTAAGGCTTGGAGTTGATTGCCCCTCCCATAAGGGATAAAGGAGGTGCCAAGATAGAGAAACCTTTGCAGGAAGCAAAGTCGTTCACTCTGTTTGAATTAAACCTTGAAGCTCTGTGTGGACTGTACTTCAGTTAGTTTTTTTTTACAGTTAATTTGGCACTTTAGCTGTTGGCAGCAATTCAAAGGAGAGAAAGGTGGGTGCTTATTTCGAGAGACTGTTTGGGTCTCATTACAGGCTGGGAATGAACCTAATTCCACCCACTGAAATAAAACAAGAGTTGTTTGGACTAAGTGTGTGCTTAATTACGGTCTCAGGAAGCCTTGGTCAGAACACCAGTATAACAACCGGTTCGCATGCACACCAAACCCGCACTCTGTGCATGTACTCCGCACACGTGCTCTGCATTTTAAAAAAAGCGAATACTTACCTTCAACTGCAGCTGAAGAAAACAGCTGAGGCATGGCAAACCGTTCTGCCACGCAGATCAGCTGTGCTCTAACAAAAAGACATAAAGCACTGGAAAGAGCCAGGGCAGGCATGTGGACCCACATGCTCGTTGGAAAGAACCAGCTGATCATCGGAACAAGGTGTTTGCCCAAACCGGTCTGAAATGGGAGAATACCACCCGCTGATTATAACCCATCATGAACCCCGCAAAATACGACTTCCTCATCAGCTGTCTTGATTTGACTTAGCTTTGTATGTAGATGCTAGAACAGGAGTCTCCAAGCTGGTCAACTTTAAGGCTTGTGGACTTCAACTTCCAGAATTCCTCAGGTGATAAATTCTTGAAGTCCACAAGTCTTGAAGTTGACAAGTTTACTGAGCTAGAAGAAACTTGGCTAAGGAAAATAGGAAAAGAGAGCAGGGTTGGTTCCATGGATGACAAACCGAGAGAGAACTTTATATTCATCGTAAGCCAAGTCGTGAGGTCAGCTGGACCAGAAATTTTTCTCTTTTGCTCTCCAGCAACTTTTCCAGATTTTTTGTTCCACCAGGCAGATTGTTCTCAGCAGCTTTTGTTACGCTTTTGAATGTTTGTTTTAAAACGGAGCTTGTTGACTATAGATCACAATTATTGAGTTTTCTATATTTTATGTGATTTTAAATATTGTTTCATTCTCATGTAAACGACTTCAAGCTTAAGGAAAGCAGCATACAAGGATCTTAAATAAATCAATACACATAACATTTTAAAACTCCAAAGCTGGCAAAATATATTGAGCTGCAGGAGAAGAATTGCTGCCTGTCTTCTCTAACTCATGGAAATCTGAAAATGCGGAGAACGGACCTAGTATTTTTCTCCTTGAAGACATGGGTGTTCTACAAAAATGCATTGGTTTGGTGTGACTCCCAGGCAAAAATTGTAAGATTAAGGAAGGGGCTGGATTTGTTGAAAATGGCTACTGGAGAAAAAAAATAATGATTTACTCAGAAGTTGGGGTGCAAGGTAGAACTTAGCAAGAGCTTAGGTGGCCCAGTGGTTAGAATGCAGTATTGGAGATTTTTTCTGCTGATAACCAGCTTCCAATAGTTTGGCGGTTTGGGTCTCACCAGCTCAAGGTTGACTCAGCCTTCCATCCTCCCAAGATCGGTAAAATGAGGAGCCGGATGGTTGGGGGCAAGAGGCTGACTCTGTAAACCACTTAGAAAGTCTGGCTGGAAAGCACTGTGAAGCAGTATATAAGTCTGAGTCCTATTGCTATTTTCCTTCCTTCCTTCCTTCCTTCCTTCCTTCCTTCCTTCCTTCCTTCCTTCCTTCCTTCCTTCCTACCTTTCCTTCCCAGTGGTCAGAATTCAGTATTGCAAACTAACTCTGCCCACAGCAGCAGTTCGATTCTGCCTGGCTCAAGGCTGACTCAGCCTTCCATCCTTCCAAGGTGGGTAAAATGAGGAGCCAGATGGTTGGGGCCAAGAGGCTGACTCTGTAAACCCCTTAGAGAGGGCTGTAAAGCACTGTGAAGCAGTATATAAGTCTGAGTGCTATTGCTATTTTCCTTCCTTCCTTCCTTCCCTCCTTCCTTCCTTTTCTTCCCAGTGGTCAGAATGCAGTATTGCAAACTAACTCTGCCCACAGCAGCAGTTCGATTCTGCCCGGCTCAAGGTTGACTCAGCCTTCCATCCTTCCAAGGTGGGTAAAATGAAGAGCCAGATGGTTGGGGCCAAGAGGCTGACTCTGTAAACCACTTAGAAAGGGCTGGAAAGCTCTGTGAAGCAGTATATGCTGTAAGTCTAAGTGCTACTGCTATTGCTACAATGACACTGATAAAGATGACTTATAGCAGTTCCTTGCTCTTATAATAGCTGTGGTGGCACAGTGGTTAGAATGCAGCATTACAGGCTAATTCTGCCGACTGCCAGCAGTTCAATTCTCAGCAGCTCAAGATAGGTTCAGCCTTCCATTCTTCTAAAGTCAGTAAAATGAGGACCCAGATTGTTGGGGACAATATCCTGACTCTGTAAACCATTTACAGAGGGCTGGAAAGCACTGCAAAGCAGTGTATAAGTCTAAGCGCTATTGCTATTGGCACATAGCTGTCAATTGTGAAAATGCAGTTCTTGCCAGCGATATCCTGGCTTGAATGCTGCTCTAAATTTTATATAAATGCCTCCTGTCATTTATCCATCTATCTGATTCTGTGTAAATCCTATGTAAGACTGAAGTCAGAGTGGGGCCTGTGGATAGATTCTGACTGATTCACACTTTATTTAACGGTTTTTATTTAAAGAATATCACCTTTGTTTCAGAATAAGGGGAGTGGGGAATCATATTTAAAATAAATAAAGTGTTGGTGACCAGAGATACAAAGGAAAGCCAGCCGAGAGAAAAATGACTTCTAGTCTTTGTTTTCTTGAGATGTCTTCATGAGGCCTAGAAACTCTAAAGAGAGAATCCTTGAGATGTGACAGGCTGAAATTAACTTGGAAATTATGAACTGTTGCTTGGCCCTCTCCAACACCTCAAGACATGTTGGATTGCAACATGCACACCGGTGTGTCGGGATGATGAGTGCTAAAAACCCTCATGGGTGGGCGCCAGGTTGGAGATTGCTATGTGTGTGTGTGTGGGGGGGTATTTCTTGGAAAGTTAATTGCATTCTTCAGTCCCGTTGCCATGCCTACCATCCTGACAGTCCACAAAAAGTCTTCTGTTTTTTAACTGGACCTTGATATTTAAGAGATATGCCCTATCACAGCCATATTTTCCTTCTCTCTCTCTCTCTCTCTTTCTTTCTCTTTCTTTTTTCTTTCCTTCATTCCTTCCTCCTTCCCTCACTCCCTCCCTTCCTTCCTCTCCCTTCCTTCTTTCCTTCTTCCTCCTTTTCTTTCTTTCTTTCTTTCTTTCTTTCTTTCTTTCTTTCTTTCTTTCTTTCTTTCTTTTCTTTCTTTCTTTCTTTCTCCCATCTATTTATTCCTCCTTCCCTCTCTCCCTCCCTCCCTCCCTTCTTTCCTTCTTTCTCTCTCTCTTTCTTTCCTTCCTTCTTTCTTCCTTTTTTCCTTTATTCCTTCCTCCTTCCCTCCCTCCCTTCCTTCCCCTTCCTTCCTTTCTACATTCCTTCTTTCCTTCTTCCTCCATTCCTTCCTTTCTTCCTTTATTCATTCTTCCCTCCTTTCTTCCCTCCTTTTTTCCCTCCTTTCTTCCCTCCCTCCTTCCTTCCCCTTCCTTCCTTTCTTCCTTCCTTCCTTCCTTCCTTCCTTCCTTTCTTTCTTTCTTTCTTTCTTCCTTTCTTTAAAAAAACCCTCATCTTACCAGCTGGGCAGAATCTTGCTTTTTATCCAAACATCCACTTTCACCCTCACAAAGAACTATACTTGCGTGTAGACCCAGGCAAAGGAGAACGATTACAGGAGAATTAAAAACAAATAAAATAAAACCAGCCAAGGAACTTTGTGTGGGTCATGAGGAGGGGGCAATCTGAGAAGTTTGCTGGAACCAAGGAAGAAATTTAATTAAAGATGGCACCCGAGCTTGGCAAGGGATGTTGATGGCCATAGAATATAAAACACAGTTCCTACTCTGAGATCAGAAAGCAATATTAATAAACCGCACAGAGGAGATGGCAGAATCAGACGGTGATATTGATAAAATGCAAAGCAAAGACAAAGCACCAAGGAATATTGGATGGCAGTGTTGATAAAAATATAATAGGGGCCATATCAGTAGCAAGCTGATAGCTTCAGCTTTAGGTATCCTCTCTTATCATTCCAGAGAAAGGCCTCTGCTCCCTAAAATAATCAGGGAACAGAGTTCTAAAAAGTTCTCATTATTGCCAGATGTTGGGCATCTAGACAGCCAGTTTTGTCTAGCGGGGAAGGCATTCGGCTAGAAAGAGGAAGACTGGGAGTTCTAGTCCTGGTTTATTAGGCATGGAAGCTAGCTGGGGAGTCTTTGGGCCAATCACCTGGAGACAGTGAGTTCTAGTCCCATCTTAAGCATGAAAGTTGTCTGGGGGACTTTCAGCCAATCACCAGGAGATAGTGAGTTCTAGTCCCACTTTAGGCATGAAAGGCAACTGGGTGACTTTGAGCCAATCATCAAGAGACAGTGAGTTCTTGTCCTGTCTTAGGCATGAAAGCCAACTGGGTGATCTGGGCCAGTTCCTCTCTCTCAGCCCAATTCATTTCATAGAGTTATTGTGTTGGGGAAAATAATTCCCCACCTTATTTGTAAAAATAATAAAAGTAGGTAGAATATCAATCAAATAACAATAAAGTAAAGCAAATTTGTCTTCAAAGATTTGTATCGTAGATGGATCTTCATCCCATTCTGCCCCTCTTTGTCCTACCTCCCCAAAATAAGCCAATAAATGCACCTACATTTTAAGCCATGATGTGCGTTAATGATGGATTGTTGATTAAACTGCAGTTGGCCAGGTTGGTGAACATGCAAAGCCTTAAATCACAGTTTTCTCATCGCAAATTTGTTTCACCAAACAGGCAGCTCCAAACCAGAAAAGCATATTATGGTTTTGTGCAATGTGTAAATCTAGTTTTGATGTTATCATGGGGAACAAAGCACTGAGCCTACCTTGACTTCCTGACTGAAAGGATGCCTCTTATCTTGTCTCTGTGGATATGTCTTTAGTAGCAGCTAGATGTTCAGACAGTCATGAAAAGAAGCAGTCATTTATTCCTATGCTTTATTTGCTGGTTTGTGCAACTCGATTTTGGCTGCCGTGATTTCTTTCCAGGTCAGTTGGCAATCCTACCACGCTGATGAGAGTTTGATGAAATGGCCGTCCCTGCACCAGGCCCACATTTCAAACTATTCCCCACCAGATTGAAGCAAGAGATTGAAAAAGACCTCATTCAAAATTCTCATTGGAAACAGGCTCAAAATGTGTAAATGCGGCTTCAAATTCTAGGTTGCTTTGGCACAGTTTAGAAAATGGAATGTCTGAAGCCAAGCAGGCATATGAAAGCCGCTGCTAAGGCATGGTTTTGTTGTACAAGGAGAGGCAGAAACTCAGGCAAGGGAAGGTTTTGAAAGAAGAGCATATCTGTAGATTTGGTGCTCTTTGAGTTAGATTGTTTTTTTGCAGACTTTTCATGACCCAATTAGGTAACATCATCAGATCTAGAAAGGAGTGAGGTTTGTGGAAAGGAGGAGGAGGAGGAGGAGGAGGAGGAGGAGGAGGAGGAGGAGGAGGAGGAGGAGGAGGAGGAGGAGGAGGAGGAGGTAGATAAGCACAAACACAAGGATGAGGAGAGCAACAATGACTGGGATCCTTGTTGCTATCTGAGCTTAATTGTTTTCTTATAGACATTTCATGACCCAACTAGGTAACATCATCAATGCTAAAAGAGAATGGGTTTCCACTCTTTTTATATACCAGTGGCTTGCCCTGTCAATGTTGGTAGGGGTGTTCTTGGTTTGGCTGTTGTTTACTGTTGTTTATTGTTAGCTTGTTTGTCTGAATTAGTAGTTCCTTGATGAGGGTATGGTTTACTTCTTGATTATACTTCTAGTGTTAATCTTGATGTTAATCTATGCTCACCTGGTTATTAATTGCTGGAGAGGAGGAGAGGATGGAAAGTTGGTGACTAAAGTCCCAGTTGGGTAGACAGTTGCAATGGGTTAAGGAATAAAAGCAGACTGGAGGAATTCTTACCAGACATTTTTGTGAGATGCTCAGCTGGCAGAGAAGCCATTCAGCTTTACACAATGGCGCCATCTGATGTCACCAACTGGCACCGATCTGAGCTTTAATAAAAGGCGAACCTTTTACAAGGGGAAGGGGGGGTTAATCTGAAACTTTCCAGAGCACCCATCCCTTCGCTGTAAATGTTTAGTTTGTTTGCCTACGATAACCCTATTTCTTTTCTTCCGAAAGCACCGCAGACAAACCGCCCTAATAAAGTTGCCAAGGAACAGAACGCAAGCGAAGCTGCACGGCAACGAAATAGCAACAACCGCAAAGGGCAGCAAGCAACCGCAGACATGTGCCCATAATGAAAGTCCGATGACATTTTCTGATGCCTAGTTTGACATTTTTTAAAGTATATAGAGAGTGGGAAGGAGAGGAATTGTTTTGAGAGAAGAAATACCACGGATAATAAATCCTTTCCAGTTTACCTACTTTCCTGATCCAAAAGCCTTCGCAACAATTTTTTTTCCTCATGAAAAGCTAGTCTGCTAGCTAGAAAATAGTCTAACTCTATGGCATCTAACAATGTTTTTCTTTGGATGGGCTCACACATTGTGCCAAGAAAGGATTTGTTTAACCAAAGCTTGTAGGGTTGTTTTTTGTTTGTTTGTTTCATGTCAGAAACATGGAAGCATCCTTCTGTGGTGAAAGAATTATTTTGGTGACATCACCATTGCCCAGGGATGCTCGGTTGGGGGTTCCTTTTGTGTCCCAATGAAGTTGCCAATCAAAATTATCATCATCATCATCATCATCATCATCATCTTTTAATGACTCCATAATCCCTTGCAGAACGGAGTCTGGGCAACTGAATGGAGATAGCAGAGAGTTTAATGGCCAGATGCCCTTCCTGTCACCAATGCAGAGTTTTGTTCAGCAGATATATTCTCTTTGTGCCCTGAGAGAGAAATATTTGCCTCTACCTAAGATTGAACTCACAGCTTTCTGATTGTGAGGTGAGAGTTCCACCTCTAGGCCACTGTCCGACTCCTAAATTGCCCATCAAAATGGTACCTGTTTATTTACTTGCAGTTTCGAACTGCTGGGTTGGCTGGAGCGTGGGATGGGAGCTCACCCCACCCTGATGCAGCAACAGGTCTCAAACATGGGCCTGCCAATCATCAGCCCAATGTCGGAACATTGTGAGCCACCACACCCCTAACAATTTGTAGAATAAAACACCATTGGCTGGCTTTTGGCATTACACTCAACTGCCATGATGGATTATAAGACACTTATGGGCAGGAATTACATAACGCTACACAAAGCTTAAGTAAAAAAAAAAGTCAAATGTTCCAGAATCAACTGTTTCTCCCCCTTCTAATGTTGCATTGTCCAAATGCCAAATAATCAGTCTTGCTCGATTCAGGAGAGAAGTTTTGGCCCTTTGGTAAGACGTTAATTTGAGGATGAGTGTCTTCTCTGACTTCTTGCACTCTCCAGGATCTTAAGAAGAAGCTGAGATCCTCTACAATGGCAATATGGAGATCACTTGACCTTGGAAGCCTTTCTTTTCTATTACTGTTAGAAATTCATAGAAATTCACAGATCAAACAAAGAAAACAGTCACCATGTGCTTTACTGCTCAACTGTTTTCACGGTAACAGAAGCTACTTAGAACAAAAGAGCATAGAGTATATACCATAGATCCAAACTTGTAAACACTGCCATCTACTGGCTGAATACTACCGTAGTGGTTGCATAAAAATACATTCCAACAATTACTCTATGGTGAGAGTGGTCACTGTGGAGTGAATTCACCTCAGGTCATGGCCAAAAATTTGAAGGAACGTCAAGAAGCTCATTTGGGCTTTCCACAAGCTCTTTTCATAAGGGTTGAAAGACCGAAGAGCCATTTGAAATAAGTTTGCTGTTTTTCCAAGACAGTAGAAGAGATCATTGAATGAAAAAAAAACAAGGGCCATTCCAGCCAATCAGGATGCAACGGTGGGGAGAAACACTCTCTGGCCTTAGCAAACAGAGGATAATCCTTCTCATAATCCCGGTTCTGCAACCCTGCCAAACCGTTGAACTTCTGCAAACCTTTGAACTTCCACTTCAGCTCGAGTGCACTCTCTCCTCCACCACCACCCCGCCCTCACTTCCCTTTGCCTTTAATCCTTGGAGAAAATAGACAATGGAGCCTATTGCCTCTTTCTGATCTCTTCCAGGACTCCTTCTGTCTTCTTCCTGGCAGCTCTTGGCTGTTGGTTTTATTTATTAGCTGGCCTCAATTTCCCTGAGAGAATCAACATACAACCCATGGCACTTATGAGAAAGCCCTTCCCACCCTCACCCAGCAAAAAAAAAGAGGGTAATTGCTTTAGGTGAGTGTGTGTGTCATTTTGTATAATTTGGCATTTTTGGATGGTGCTGCTGTTATTGTATTATTATGGTTATTATAATTATTATCCTTAGAATGGTGGATTTACAGGCAGCTGTTATGTATAAGCTGGGTTGACAAAACCAGAAATGAGGAGGAAATAAGCCACCTGGGAAAGCCAAGGGAAATCATTGAAACCATAAAAAGGTGGAAGTTAGAATATATTGGACACGGGATGCAACACCTGAAAAAATAGGCCAAACTTCATTTCATCCTCCAGGGAAAGGTTGAAGGCAAATGAGGTCCAGGCAGAAGAAGAACATTGTGGCTTCAAAATCTAAGGGACTGGTTTGGAAAAAACTCAACAGCCCTTTTTTGTGCAGATGTTGATCAAAATAGGATCGTCAACATGATCGCCAATGTCTGATGAAGGATATGGCAGAAGAAGAAGAAGGAAGAAAAGGAGGAGAAGGAGGAGGGGGAGGAAGAGGAGGAGGAGGAGGAGGAGGAGGAGGAGGAGGAGGAGGAGGAGGAGGAGGAGGAGGAGATGAAGATGATGAAGATGAAAATGAAAATGAAAATGAAGGATGGTGCTATTGTATGGTGGGTGCCATTTTTCTCTTTCAAGAGCAGTGCATCAGAATTCATTTTAATGTGTGCCATTGTGACCAGGTAGCCCTCGAGTTACGACCACAATTGAGCCCAAAATTTCTGTCACTAAGCAAGACATTTGTTAAGTGGCTTTTGACCCATTTTGGGACCTTTCTTAGCTCCATTGTTAAGTGAATCACGGCAGCTGACAAATTAGTAACACGGTTGTTCCGTGAATATGGCGTCCCCATTGACTTGGCTTGTCAGAAAGTCGCAAAAGGGGATTCACATGAAATGTGTACCTAATCGACCCACGATTGAAATGGAATGGATTTATTTTATGTTAAAAATTAAAAAAAATGGGGAAAAAAAAGAAAAAGAAAGAATCTGAGCTCCTTTTGCAAGAGGAAGACCATGGGAATTCTGAATTTTTATTCCCAGCCGAGGCAAATCCTGACTTTCCCGACAGGAACTTCGGTCAGTATTCCACAGAGGTGGTTAGCAGCCATGCGGAACCTTTGAACCCCCCCCCACCCCGCACCCCCACAAAATATCTTGATTAGTGTTTCTTTTCAGCCCCATTTACCTACGCAAATGCTTCAGTCATGGCCGAGTGAGCGCATCTTGGCCACTTACTTTCCATTAATTCAACAGGAAAATTGGCAATGCCCAGTACGGCTTGCCATGTCACTCCTCCATAATCGCGCAGGGAACAAAGCTCCTATTGAACTGGTTAATGACTTCGCTTCTTGTTTTCCCGGTTGCCTCAGATAGGATTCTGCAACAACCGAGAACAAGGCCATCAAGCAATGTGCCAGCAAGACAGTTTGTGTGTGTGTGTGTGTGTGTGTGTGTGTGTGAGAGAGAGAGAGAGAGAGAGAGAGAGAGAGAGGTGGTATTCAGCCAGTTCTGACAGGTTCTGGAGAACCGGTAGCAGAAATTTTGAGTAGTTCAGAGAACCTGCAAATCCCACCCCTGACCGGCCCCGCCCCCATCTATTCTTTGCCTCCCATCGAGTCCCAGCGGATCGGCTGGATCTTCTTTGGTTGCCCTGCATAGGAGAGCGGAGCTGGAAAGCAGGTTAGTGGAGTGGGAGGGAGTATCCTTCCCCTGACATGCCCATCAAGCCACGCCCACCAAGCTAAGCCACACCATGCCCACCAAGCCACACCATGTGCACCAAGCCATGCCCACAGAACCGGTAGTTAAAAAAAAAAAAGAATCCCACCACTGGTACGTATGTATGTGTGTGTGTGTGTGTGTGCACCAACTTTTGTCATGACCCCTGCCTCTCTGCTCAGTGATCTGACACTAGCAAGGAAGCATAACCTCTCTCTTTCTCTATTTATCCTGCAAATTTCTGCTAATCAAGCTGCACTTAACCGTTTTTATTCTTGCCTAATAGCAACCCTAGAGGTTCAGCTAACTAAAAGAATATATAAAAACAAGTATTGTGATGATGTGGCTTCACACAACATTGCCCCGGATGATGAGGGAGATCAAACATGATATTAAGAAGGCGAGGGGGGACAAATCATTAGGAGAGGATTTAGTGACAAGAAAGCTGAAGGTGGCAAATGAATAATATATTTCCAGGCCTTGGAGTTTTTGAAGAAAAAAGTCCTCTAGTTGTGTCAACATTGTGTGTAGTAGTTAAATTTTACAGATACTGATTAACAGAGTTGGAAGGGACCTTGTAGGTCATCTAGTCTAATCTCCCCACCCAAGCAGGAGACCCTACACCATTTCTGACAGATGGCAGTCCAGTCTCTTCTTGAAAGCTTCCAGGGATGAAGCTCCCACAACTTCCGAAGGCAACTTCTGTTTCATGGGTTGATTGTTCTCACTGTCCAAAAAATTTCTTCCTTATTTCCAGGTTGAATCTCTCTCCTTGTTCAGTTTCCACCAATTATGCCTTCTCTGGCCTTCAGGTACTGTGGAAAATAGCTTGACCCCCTCGTCTCTGTGGCAGCCCCTCAAATATGCTTCGGGGTGTCCTGTTTCAGGCTCTAACGCCAGCAATAAAACATTGACAAGGTACTGTTTGATGAGGATTACAACATCCATTATCTGACAAACACAAGAAGAAGAGGGCTGTTTCTAAGGTGAACGTTCAAAAGCCGGAATAGCAGAGCAAATCTTCATCATCAAATTAATGACATCCTTCAAGCAGCCCCTGAGTTCCAATGGTTTGTTTAATGAGCATTTGAAGTTACAACTGCGCTGCAAAAAGTGATCGATGACCATTTTTCACACTTATGACCGCTGCAGCATCCCCTTGGCGACTGACTCATACTGCTGCGGTGTCTAAATATACAGAATATTTTGTTTTATTCTAAATTCTATTCTATTTTATTCTATTCTAAATGGAATAATAGAATAGAATAATTTTGTCTTTTTTAAAAAAACAATGCCAGCAGGGTCTGGGTAATGCAATGGTTTAGTATTGAGAATTAGGAAGTTTTGGAAGAGAAACCCAGAGACATTCTATAATGCAAGGCATTTCTTAAGACCAACTCCATCTCCACTGTTATCCCTTATCTGTTGGGTTTTTTTTATGAGCGTAGACCTCCCTCTGGTGGAATTTTCATGAAAGACCTACTAGAAATCTGAAGAATACAAGACATGGATGCTAGCCTCAAATGCCCATAAAACATAGGATTATAGGACTGGAAGTAACTTTGGAAATCGTCTACTCATTGGTGGGATGCTGCTGGCTTAACAACCGGTTTGGTGAGTTTGCACATGCCTAAAGCGCTTGCATGCAGCACTGAAAATGGAGCATTTAGAAGTTCACCTTCTAAGTCAGCAGTGGTAAGTAGAACAGCGAAGGGAGGGAATCGGCTGTGCCATGAGATTGAGATGAGCTACAAAGCAGAAAATAAAGGACAGGATAAGGCGGAGGCAGGTGGGTGGGACCAGCTGATTGTCATAACTGCCAGTTCACTCAAACCAGTCCAAACCAGCAGCATCCTACCATGGCTTCTACTCCAATCCCTTGTTCAAGGCAGGAGACCTTCTACCATCCCAGTCCAACAGTTGACCTGTCTAGTTTTGAACACCTCCAGTGAAAACCCATTTGAATTAATTGTTATAATCTTTAAAAGAAAAAGAAAGAGACGTTTGGGAAAGCACTTTCTAACATTAGGACTTTTTATTCATAGTTAATTAAAATGTGAAAAAACCCCAAGAACCAAGGCAATGTAAATTAAACTAAGATTGTCCCAGGATTCATGCTGTTCGGGTAGCAATTTCAAGAAATCTCAATTTGTCGCAGACGAAGAAGAGCAGTTGGGTAAAGGAAAGGATGAAGCAGCAATGGACCTCTCTGCCTTCAGGCACCACAACATCAAAGGAGCAGTTTGGAATAAAAACAAAAAATTGGGAGATGGTCAATAAGAAAGAATCCCACATCTACACATGAAAGCATCAGGGCAGCCAAGGGCAAAGAATGCGGATGGATGAGCATCCTACCTTGTGGTCTGGTCTAAGTTGTGGATATTGAGACGTGGAGATCACTATCAGATGGGCTATATTCAGTATCTGAACATGCCTGGAACATCACTCTGGAGACACTGAAAGGTAAAGAAGTACAGATAGTATGGAACCTCTTCCATCCCAAGGACCCGGCCCATAGATTTCCACTGCCCTCCTCTCCACTGCCTTCTGCGTATCCATGCATCAAGTACTGGGCCCTACTGTCCCTCCTCTTCCTCATCCGCCACCTCCAGACCTGGGGGCTGTTGACTCTCCATCTGAGGACTGACGGATGGCCCAAGCTCCGCCTCTGTCTCTCTTTCTCTCTCTCTGCCAGTTCCCTTCCCTCTTCCCCCTCGGAGCTCTCAGGTTGCCCTGATGCTGACCCTGATTCCCACACTTCCTCCTCCTCTAATTCGGCTGCCGGAGGGGCCGGCGGCCGACAGGCCACACAACACTATTCCTCAAAGTACCTGAGGGCAGGAGACGAAGTAACAGGTGGAAACTAATCAAGGAGAGATCCAACCTTGAATTAAGCAGAAATTTCCTATCAATGAGAACGACTAATTGGTGGAACACCTTAGCTCCAAAAGTTGTGGTTGCTCCATCACAGGAGGTTTTTAAGAAGTGGTTGAACAGTCATTTGCCCTGAATGATTACGGGGTCTTCTGCAGGGGGTTGAAGACCTCCAAGTTGCTTCCCAACTCTGTTATTCTGTACTCTGATCCTAATCCAAACATTTCATTCCCATTAAGTCTTACCTGTTCCTCACTTTATCCACCCTCTCCTGCATGGCGTCCTTCCTCATGTCACTTGTAACAGAATATACTTGAGTATTGCTAGAAAACATTAGGTATACTGAAATAAGTTTTAGTATTTGTATAATAGAAGAGCCACCAAAGTCCAAAATTCACCTTCTAAAAGGCTTTATTTAAAAAAAAAAAAAGTATCTTCAGAGTCCTAATCTGAATAACATAGTTTTTTTCAGAAATGCATTTATTCTTATTCATTTATATAAAAAAGATCTGGAAAATATTGGCCAGTGGAATGCCATTTATATTTTGTTCACTTCGTTCTATTGATTTTTCTTTTTTTGCAGAAGAATCTTTTTCACATGTCATAGCGATAGGCATTAGGTTTTACCTCCAGCGCATAAACTGAATTCTCATTCGGTCCTCCAGAAACTCCTGGCTAGAACTGCAGGAAAGTTTGATGTCAGACATACTTGAAAAGTCCTACAAAGTTCAAAGAGAGAGAGAGAGAGAGAGAGAGAGAGAGAGAGAGAGAGAGAGAGAGAGAGAGAGAGAGAAATGAATAAATAAATAAATAAATAAAATAATAAATAAATAAATAAAATTGGTTATTGGTGTCAGACCTGCATCAGCTTGAACCTCTAGCAACAATCCTTAACTCCATTTATTTATTTATTTTTCCATCATTTTTTAATTTTATAACATATAAAAATTCAATTTTCAATTAAACAGTGCGTTGTCTGGGTACAAATAGTTTTAGGAGATAGTAATCAAAATATTTACAACAGTGTTCAACAGTGTTCATTACTTTAGTATTGATTCAATAATAATAATAATAATAATAATAATAATAATAATAATAATAATAATGTTATTGATGTTATTAAACATCAATAATGATGATGTTTACTAATCCATTTTAACATACCTTTCTTTTATCAATGATCCTTTCTTTATATTTCCCTGTTTCTCACTCCTGTTTTTATCAACTAATCATTGATAAAATAATTTCCAGGTCGAAAAGTATTCAGTTTCTTTCTTTTCCTTAAGTGTAAATGTTAGCCTGTCCCTTTCTGCACATTCTAGTATTTATTAACTCCATTTATTGTGAAAGGTATCATTTAGTGGAAGTCAAGTGAATTACAGTAACCAATACGGCTCTCGGATGAATAAACAGAGGGATAGAATCAAAATCACATAAAGTGTTAATATCGCTTTATAATGCCTTTGTAAGGCCACACTTGGAATTCAGCATCCAGTTTGGGTCACCACGATGTAAAAGAGGTGTTGAGACTCTAGAAACAGTGCAGAGAAGAGCAACAAGGATGATTAGGAGACTGGAGACTAAAACATATGAAGAACGGTTGCAGGAATTGGGTACGTCTAGTCTGATGAAAAGAAGGACTGGGGTGACATGATAGCGATGTTCCAATATCTCAGGGGCTGCCCCAAAGAAGAGGGAGTCAAGCTATTCTCCAGAGCCCCTAAGGGCAGAACAAGAAGCAATGGGTGGAAACTAATCAAGGAGAGAAGCAACCTAGAACTAAGGAGAAATTCCTGACAGTTAGAACAATTAATCAGTGGAACAACTTGCCTCCAGAAGTTGTAAATGCTCCAATTCTGGATGTTTTAAAGAAGAGATTGGACCGCCATTTGTCTGGAATGCTGTAGGCTTTCCTGCCTAAGCAAGGGGTTGGACTATAAGACCTCCAAGATCCCTTCCAACTCTGTTATTATAAATTCTAAACAGTAAAGCTAGTAAACCTTTCTCAATAAATGGAGTTAAGGATTGTTCTTACTTAGAGGCAAAAGCTGAGGCAGATCCAACAATTGGTTATCTCTCACTCTGGTCATCCCAAAGAGAGCAAAAGAAATTATGTTGCTGCAGATATATACAGGTTGACAAAAAATAAACTCCCTTTTTCTATTTTATAATATCCCCCCTAAAGTGGGTTGGGTTGAGATATAAACTTGCAACCTGAATATGGATGTATACTTGACTGTCGCCAACACAGCAGTGTTTTTCCAAAATACTAACTCTAGCATACCAGGTATCTAATTATACTGTAGATATGAATATATAACGTCAATGTACAAGCTTCCTACCTATGTTTATGTGGGTGTGTATATTTGAATGCACAGCATTCCGATTTTGCAAACAAGCTTCACATTTATTTTTTGGGGGAAATGTATTAAGCGTGAGCCATATTTCACAGATTGTCAAACGTATATCCAAACAAACCCTGCTCTGTGTTAAACAGAAGGCCTCCAGGTGAGGATTCAGCCTATGTATGCCTATCTTGGACCAAAATTGAGAACGGCAATGACAATCACTCCCTTGAGCTCAGAATGAACCCTGGACCAAAGGAACTGAGGCAAAAACATTGTCGCCTCAAATTTCTACACAGGTAGTCCTCAACTTATGACCACAACAGGCAACAGAATTTCCACTGCTAAGCAAGGCGATTGTTAGATTGCATTGTTTCACCCAATTTTGCAACAACCACGATTGTTAAGTGAATCACTGCCATTGTTATGTCAATCACACGGGCATTAAGTGAATCCAGTTTCTCCCATTGACTTTGTTTGTTGGATGTCAACTAGGAAGGTCACAAATGATGATTGTGTGACACACACACACACACACACCCCAGGATGCTATAACTGTTGTAAATACATGTCGGTTGCCAAGTGCTCAAATTTGGGTGACATGCTGGGACAGTCTCACAAATGTAAGATTGAGTGATAGGTCACTAGATAATTAGATAAGATCATCAGTGCTACCATAGAAGTGAGTGGAGTTTGTTCAGGGGTGGGATTCAAAAATCCCAGCAACCGGTTCACTGCCCAGTTGCTGGTTGGGCGTGGCCATGGTGGATGTGGCCTACCAGAACTTCCAGGAGAGCCATTTCTCACCTTCCCAAGGGTCCAGAGGCTTCCCTGGCACCTCTGAGAAGGCAAGGTGGGCAGGGCCAGCTGGTCACTCCAAATATCGGTTCGACAAACCAGATGCAAATTTAACATCCTGTTTGCCCGAAACGGTGCAAACCGTTGAAGAATCCCACCCCTGGGTTTGCTGCTTTCTAGCACTGATGATATTATCTCAAGGAGTAATGAAACGTTTAATTTTAATTGCCATTTTATTTTCTTTTTATTTCTAAACCACTCATATCAGGCATACCAGGCTCTATATAATATGTTGAATCTTCTTTGTCTTCTAATTTCAACGTTAGCCTGTCCATCTCTATATAACCTATTATTTTCTTTATAACCATGCCTTCTGATGGTATCCTTTTCTCCTTCCAAAGTTGTGTATATGAAATCCTTGCAGCTGTTAGCATATGTAATATAATGTACCTATCTTTTTTACTACATTTTATGTTGTTATACCTAATAAAAAAATTCTGGATCAAATTCAATTTTCTGATTTATAATTTCCTATGGCCATTGTCTGATTATATTCCAATATTTCTTCACTTCTGGGCATGTCCACCAGATGTGAAAATAAGTGCCTTTTTGTTTCCCGCACTTCCAACAATTAGGGTTTAAATTAAACATTTTTGTCAATCTAGCGGGGGCGGGTAGGGGGGTAGGTGCTACCTGTAGAACATTTTATACAGGTTTTCCCTATGTGCTCTGGATATGGTTAATTTGTAATTTAGTCCCCACATTTTCCCCAATTTTCCAAATCTATATTGTGGCCAACATATCAATGACATTCTTCCCTTTGATCTCCTCACACTTTTCTCTGAAGACAAATTGGAGGCAAGTTGCTTACTAGGAGAAAACAATGTGTGGTTTGCTCTTTTGAGCGCCATCCATCCAATGACCTACCATAGGTCTAATCTTGGATGGCCTCCTGTCTTCGAACTTCTCCCAAGTTTCCGGTTTGGAGCGTGCTGCTGCTACATCTAGGCCGACCGAAGGAAATATGCGGACATCAGATCTGCTTTCATTCTTAAAGCCTGTTCGGTTTTCTGATTTCTGCCTAAAGATCTTTACAGCTTCATCTTCAACCTACAGAGAAAGACCCACACAGATAAATCCTCAACTTGTCTAAAGTAAGATAAGTTGTCCTGCCTGAGCAGGGGGTTGGATTTGAAGACCTCCAGGGTCTCTTCCAACTCTGTTATTCTGTTATTCTAAGCCTTCAAGTAGATCAACACTCAACACCCATGAATTATGTAGGACCAGGATAGTCTGCGTCTAACTAATTTTAGCCAGTGCTGCCAAGTAGACCCAGATTTTTTTCATAAGGAGACTATGGTGTCAATGCAACCACTTTCTTATTGTTGCCCAGAAAACAACCTGGGTATAGAATATAATAGAATTGCAGAGTTGGAAGGGACCTTGGAGGTCCTCTAGTCCAACCCCCTGCTTAAGTAGGAAACCCTACACCACTTCAGACAGATGGTTATCCACTCTCTTCTTAAAAACTTCCAATATTGGAGCATTTACAACTTCTGGAGGCAAGTTCTTCCAAGTTCTTGGAGGCATCAAAACTCAAGCTTCTTGATCAGCTTCTTATTCCAGATCAAAGAAACCCTTCTCCTATCCCACCCACATCCTTGTTCTGGATGGGAATCTCTTCCATACTGGTTACCTACAGTTTCAGCATCACTCACTTACCTTTCTTAGCCAATGCTCCAGTACAGTCACAATCTCTGGTTCAACAACAGCATCATCCTTAAAGGAGAGGAAGGGGGGAGGGGAGAGAATTCAACAGAGGATCTTGTGAATCATCTTAGTGTCAACTCTCGAAAGGACTCTAGTGCCCGGGTTCCGACAATTGCCCTAATTAAATCATGAGCCTCGACCCATATGAAGCCAACTCTGAGACGCATAATTTACTATCACCTATGACCCTGTTTCTCCTCACCTCCCTGAGTGTGTCACAGATCAGACTCTCCAATGAAACACACATTCACGGGCTGGGTGTCATCAATCACACTCTCCAATGAAGGATTTTCATGAGCAGAAGATCCAGCAGCCTAGGCTACAATCTCCACAAGATCAGAATGGAATCTCATCTGCCACACTGCTCCCTCAGGCCTCCCCGCCGCCTTCTTAGTGTCAACTCAGAAACAGGCATAGGAATGATTTACGAGTTGACATTAGCTGAAGTCATACTTCACTTTGCATCGTTTCTAGGTTGCCATGCATATAGGAAGAGGGGAGGAGGATGTGAGGAATGTAGAATGATTTCCTCTACAATGCCAGGCATAACAGTGAGAACCAAGGTCATCTGAACGTGCCCTAGCAATGGCAGGAGGGAGTGATGAGAAGTTCATCACCCGCTTGGTTGGTTAACTTGACCTGTGTCACAAGGGGGGTGGATAATATATATTCTTTAATTTTACTAAACCATGGGAATCATTCAGAGTTGGCTTCACATTTGAACGTGCTGATATGATGTACCCAATAAACAGGATCTTTGAGAAAAGCCACAGTCTCAGAGTCTTGAATTGACTGGGAGCATTACTCGGATGCTTAGTTTCTTCTCTTGGTTCAACCCACTTGTTCTGAGGATCAACCACCAACTGATGTCCTTACCATATTTTTCCCAGCTGGTAAAGGCCGTCTAGAAGCTATACGGGAAAAGATGAATGCTGTCCATGTAGTAATTATCATCCCAACTCACACTTAGAGTACTGGGGAAGCCAAATCCCCGTAGCCACAATTTTAGCTTTGTACAAAGAACTTCTGGATCTTTCAAGTGAGAGTGATGATTTTGTTGACCAAATCCACCCTATGCCAGCAAAGGATATTGCCTGGGAAACTGTGATGTCATAATAGAGTAGAGAAGTGTGTATCTCCATTGGCTGTGTTTCTCCAAGCAGAGAGGGTAGTTTTTTCTTTTGAATATTCTTTTCCAGGAAGGGAGGCATGGAGATAATACAAGTAATACCAAAAAGACATTTAGGTCTTTTCATGACCTGGTCAAATGTTTCATGGAAAACATAGTACAGAATAAAGCTGAAATTAGTTCTCTTCTCATCCCAGAATGTAGAGTACTGAATGATGGATTTTAAATGACAGGAAAGAAGAATCCAGTTGAATATAAAATAAGAAAACAAAGCTATTTTGTAATGATCAGATCAATTTTCTAATGTTATAAAGGGAGAAAATGGATCATAAATTGTTGCTCATGCTTTTATCTGGATTTCCTTCCTGAGGAAGAGGTTGGATGGAGGATCTATGTGGACCTTCCCAACATCAGGTTCCAATTATTTTTATGAAAGAAGAAAGAAAAACAAGATTTATATAGCATATGAAACTGCCGTTATTTTCTTAACAGTTTAAAATAGAAAAAGCTTTCCTTCCTTTCTTCCTTTCCTTTCCTTCCTTCTTTCTTTCTTTCTTTCCTTCCTTCCTTCCCTTCCCCTTCCTTCCTTCCTTCCTTCCTTCCTTCCTTCCTTCCTTCCTTCCTTCCTTCCTTCCTTCCTTTCCCCTCCCTTCTTTCTTTTCTTCCTTCCCCTTCCTTCCTTTCTTCTTCTTTCCTTCCTTCAAATTGTTGTGTATTGGAGGCAAAAGTATTTTTATTGAGAGACTTTGGGTATCAAAGCTAACTTGCTGCTGAAGTAGATTTGAACCCAACAGCCCTGTAAATATCTCATTTGGACATTTTTTTTTTTTTAATTGTGTTTTTAGTGGATGATCTTATGTGCATTTCATGCTTTGAGTTCATTTATGAAATTAGAAGGCTGGCATTGGATCTGCTTTCATGCATCACATTCAGTTATAAAATTATAAGCGTAATTGGATCTGCTTTCAATCATTACACCATTGTGTGAGCATCTGAAATGTGGTTATTTCAATTCAATTATACAAATACAATACTATATCAAGTTGCAGCCATGGGTAAGTAGGAGGTAGAGCCTAGAAGATGGAGCTTCCCTCTCTCCAATCCCATCTCCCCAAATGTCCTTGTGGCTTTTTTCTCAATTGATCCATGTTGAGCTTTTTTTTTTCTTTTTAGATAATAAAGTCTTCTTTTTTTTAAAAAAAAAGGAATATTAAGTTTCCACAAGAAATAAAAGAAAAATGCCTGGAAGAGCATTCAAACAAACAATGTTCTCGTGTGTTGCCTTTCTATCACAATAGACTCACCTTGGACTTTGGAAATACAATCACCACCATGATTTCTGAAGAATATTATCAGCTACAAGGATCCAGAACAACTCCACAAATAGGTCAAATCAGTTTCTTTATTGTTGATCACCAATTTTACAAAACTCTTCCCATACTTTTCTTAAGAACCAGTAGAGGAAGGCTTGAATGGTAAGGCCTTTGCCATTTTCTCCCATGGATGTCTATGGAGATTCTCAGCCCATCCAGCTCATAGTCGTCCCAAAGGTTCTTTTTTCAAAGGCAATTGGACTTTGAAAAGCACCTTTGGGACTTCCTCCCACGGACTGACTTCATGCTGGAACACCTTTTTACTTGCTCCTCTTCTGTTGGTGATTCCAGCTGAACCCACCATAAACACAGAGCTTAAAAACCTTGATGCCTGAGAACAATTGCAAAGCAAGTTGTCTGGATCTGGATCTGAGTAATGTCCAACTTAATGGTTATTGGGGCAGCATATAATGCTTAGTAATCAGTCAGTGTCCTGTCCACTCTTTCTTCCATAACTATTTATGTATTTAATTCACAGCACTTATAGACCAAATCTGGCTAAGTCTATCAAGCACAAGAAATCAAGCATCCAGGGAGTTTAAATGAATATAGGTTTATTGTAGGCTAATGCCCTCTACAAGAATCTTAACTACTAATGATCAAAGAAAATTGGCAGTAGAAAAGAGACAACAAAATTCAGGATGGCCTGGACTAAGATCCCTTGTGAGCAAGAAGGAACTCAAGACAGATAACGTGTTTGACTCCTTCCTCAGGCTCAGCCTGGTCATCTCCTAAAAGTCCAAGGGAAGTACATGAGTAAAGATGTAACAAGTATCTTAATATTTATATGTTTTCAATTGTAAATAAACACTGGAACCCCACTGGGGAAAGTCCAGGTGTCCATCCTTGAGAAATATTCAGATGGATGGATTATAATTTTGCAGGAAGAAATGTTTGATTGGAAAGTTTACGCACCATTCATTCTCTTCTGGCTTGCAAGAGGTCTTTTATTTATTTATTTTTTAACAAAAGCCAGCATGACGTTTGTGTGTGATTTCAGAGTGTAAATTTGCATTGATGTTTCTTCAGTTCAAGTCCTCCATGCTCACCGTATCATACTGGATAATAGCAACAACCACAATCCCATACAAATGCAAAATTGGACACACTAGAGGTTTTTTTTTTTTTTTTTTGCAAATGTTTATTTATATCAAAATACAAAACACTTCTGAAGCAGAGTAATGTTACATGTGGAGCAATTAAATGATTTTTTTTTTCTTGTACTCAATTCCAAAGCCCATCATTCTCCTACAGAATGGCAGGTTTAACATAACATAGCAACACTGCCATAATTTCCTTTACAGGGTGCACATCTTTTTTTTTTCCAAAAATCAATAAAATAATAAAAAGAAAGGGGGTAAAAGTAAATTCATGAACATGCAATGTTACTGAAGGTGGATTTGCTGAGTAGGCTTATAAAATACCAGCAGGTGAAAGGGGTTCAAGGCAGGCTATCCACTTTTAAGGCAGGGGACCATGCGTTTTAATTCACCGGCAACATTCTAGTTGCCCACAGGGTATAACACCAGCAGCAGAGAAAAAGTGGTTTTATTGCTTAGAAGAATCTTCCATACTGTATGTGGCCATTTAAAGCCAAGTGTGCTAAGTTTGAGGAAGGACCAAAAGATCCACTCCAGATAAACTGAGGAACTTGGCAGAAAGCATCATCTACATTTGCTTTGACCACATGAGGGACCTCCTCTAACTTGGTCACGCTGGGAGATAGGAGACCAAGGGATCAAACTGAACCCACATTCCTGGATATCACTACGTCTCTTCTGGTTTTGTCACTCTCAGAATCAGACACATTCCTTAGTGTTAGGATTATTTCTCTGTAAGGTCCTGGAGGAGTAGCTAATGAACTCAATGCCACTGAATCTCTAAACAGGCTCAAAAATTCGATGGCAGTCCTATTACATGCTAAATTCTGGTTTATCTGACCATGATTAACTGAACAAACCACATCAACTGGGTTGGCATATGGTCTACAAACCACAACAGCTAGAATCAATGGTTTCAATCGATCTTGGTGGGACACAGATAGTTATCCTTTAGCGGCTGTATCAATCTTCCCCAACTTTGTGGCATTAGATATATGGGCCTTTATATTCCTGTAGGGTTCTCTTGGTTGACAAGTCAAAATGCTACAAGAATATGTTTTCCAGGATATAAAGGTTGCATATTAAAGCTGCCACCAAACAATTTCCACAACTGCAGTGTGTCAATGGTGGATTCTCTTTATACCACAATCATCCTTCATGTTTCCTGCATTGCTTTTGCAATCTGTTCCACATACATGCCTAGAAATTTCCCTTCTGAGTGTCTACCGGTTTCAGTAATGGACCAACCTTCTATCGCTGTGTTTCTCAGCCTTGGCAAATTGAAGACGTATGGAATTCAATTCCCAGAATTCCTCAGCCAGCCATGATGATTGGGGAATTCTGGGAGTTGAAGTCCACACACCTTCAATTTGGCAAGGTTGAGAAACATTGTTCTACCTGGCTGTTTCTTTTTGACTGTGTGAGATCTAATCAGAACCTGAGCATTCTCTCCAGCAGGCTAATTAGGAATTTTGACTTGTCAATTCAAATCATCTAGGATGCACAACGTTGGGGAAAGTTGACTTTGCCTTCCGAAAATCCATTTGCTGTAAGCCACCACTAATGTACTGATTTGTATTTGTGGAGTGCAGATACACCACTCTTTCTGCTTTTTAGCTTCTTAAAGACTGTTGGGGTGGGGGAAGCATGACAGACGCAACTAAAACAGAGCGTTGGCTCTTGTGACGTTACCTTCATCTGCCTATTCTCTCCTCCAAGCAAAAATTAATTAGCACCAAGTCATGGAGGAAATTCCTTTTACATCACCCACTAAAAATACAGGGCAAGGAAGCGGAAATCGGAGACATGGAACCAAGCCAAACTGTATGTTGGGTGTCTAATTTGCAGTTTTGAATTTAAGAAGAAGCCTTTTGAGAATCTCCATAGATGCTCATCGTGGTTTGGCAAGCTCAATTTCGTTTTTGCTGGCATTCTTGCTTGTTCTTTTTGAGCAGCTCAAGAAAAAAAAGTTCTTGGATTGCTCAAAAGGAACAAGGAAGAACGCCAGCAGGCACGAAATTGAGGTTGCCTGCCATGATGAGCATCTATGGAGATTCTCAAGCATCCATGGTCGTGGTTGTCCCAAAGGCGCTTTTCAAAAAGCAACTGGATTGATTTGCTTGGTGTTTCCTCTCCCCTTGAAAACATGTTTGCTTCTCATCCAAGAAGCTTCTCCAGTTCTCTAAACTTGAACTATAGGAGTTCTCTAAACAGAACCGAAGAAGCTTCTTGGATGAGAAGCGAAACGTTTTCAAGGGAGAAAAAAACTCCATGGAAGTCCAGATGCCTTTAAAAAAAAACACCTCTGGGACTACTGTGAAGAGCTATTTGAGACAAGAGGGAAAGTGGGTGTGCAAATAAGGGGATTAGATGTGCACCACCTTGTTGAAGGATAACAAACGAGCCTCTCCACTTGGAAGTGCAAAGAGAGGAAGCAACAATAACTTGCACATCCAATCTCTAGCCTTCTGCTGAAATTTGGAAGTGCCTCCTTTTTCTCTAAAGAAGACAGGCTAGCAAGTCCAAAAGTCCAGCTCTTGATTCCAACTTCTTCCTTTGCTGGTATTTTACTGACCTTTACACAATGGAAGCAGAGAAAAACAATGCAGATAGAGAGAGATTATACCTCTTTTACATTAAATCTCATATAAGGCTTTGGTACAGCACCATTGTATCTTAAGGTTGGTTTTTATTTTTATTTTTTTGGAAACTTTGCAGGAAAAGAAAAACATACTGGAAAATAATTTGTGTGTGTGGGTTTTTTTTTTTTTTTAACAGCTTTCATTTCAGTTATCCGAAGTTTCAATTAACGCTCCGTAGGCCTATTCTGAACTCTATTCGCCTGTGCAATTTTTAAAAACCCGAATAAAAATCAACCGTTACATTTTTTTTAAAAACGTTCGTTGCACCGTTAAGGATGGAAGAGTTGGGTGGGTGCCAACTGTGAATCAGCACACATTCCCACTGTTTTTTTTCTCCCCGAAAACCCCCCCAAAGAATAAAATCATAAAGGAAATAGTTGTGGGGGGTTAAGTTTCCACTTTATTGTTTTTATGGATTTGTCAAGTTGTCCCTTCCCCCACCCCATCCTTCCCCCTCCCCCACCCATGGCTGCTGTTGGAACAGCATCAAAAAGCACCTTAATATGAGTTATACATAGTAATACTCAACATTCAAGACATGGAATTGAGGTTGCATGGCCGTCAAAGGTTAAAGTCAGTTAAATTCAATAGGCAAGACTTAAAAAACACATTTGAATGGTTCAACGAAAATCTTTTAAGAACATAAAAAATAGCACCGTATGGAAAGTTCAGTGGTTCGGACACACGAGAAAACCAAGAGTGTTCTTAAAGAACATTTGAGATATGTAGAGACGAAACGTCCCACTGCATGATATAAAGACAGTGAGAAAAAAATGTTGATTGTAGCTTTCTCTCTATAAGAATATAGTTTGTCTCTTCTGTTGCTGTACCTGAATGCGGATTACTTACAGAAAACATCTCCTACTTATTAATACATTTCTACAGATTTTTCCATCGACAGGAAAGACCAAAATGATGCGCCACTCTGAGTCTTCAACCAAGAATGCTCACAACAACGCTTTCTGAAAAACAAACTCTAACCTAAAGTCAAGTCTTTGTTTGACCGATGATTTGGTGGGACTCGGGAATAAGGAAGTCCTCACCAGAACCATCAGGTTCTCTTTGCAGGAAGAAGGAAGTTTTTGAACTGACAATGTATTGGATGAAATATAAGAGAATGAATTCATCAAACACTTGGAAGGGACAACTCATAGATTTGGTTGAATCTTCAGACAACACGAGCGAGGCTTTCTATAAACAGTGTTATCAGTTCTGCAAGGCCCCACCTGGATATTTCAGTGTCATCTCCATCTCTGCTATGGTGTTCCCATTCGTTTTTTTTAAAGTTATCCTTTCATTGTGTGGGAGGGGAAAGAGATTGCCGACACGACATTTCTACAGATGTGAACATCTAGGTGACAAATAGCAAACCGGAAAGGCTGAGAAAATGAGGCCGCTTTGAAGTCATCCTCCCAAATGCTATCAGGACATGGTGGTAAACAAAATGCAGGATATTTTGTATTTGGCATTTAAACAGCTTGTCGTTATTACTGCTAAAAGTGTGCTTGGTAAAGGCCCGTGATATTTATTTCCTTTCCTGTGATTACAGAGCAGGCCACGAAAACAAATCCTGTACGAATGGAAGATTCCCACACTCTCATACCTCAGATAATGGGGGTGGCATAAAGCACCTTTCCACTATCATATAGAAGCCAAAGCAAGCAGAGAGTCTTGCCATGCCTGCAGCAAAAGCCCCCACTGCACACCATATTTTAAACTGGTCCTTGACTTACGACCACAGAGAAGCAGAGTTTCCATTGCTAAGCCAGGGAGGTTGTTAAATGAGTCACTCCCGATTTTACAACCATTTTTCGTTCAGCAAATCCCTGCCATCGTTAAGGGAAATCATGCAGGTCGTTCAGCGAATGCAGCTTCCTCCTTTGACTTTGTGTGTTAGAAGCCAGTTTTGCGGGAACGTCGCAAAAGGTGATCCCGGGCTCCTGGGATGCTCTAACTGTCATAAATACAGGCCAATTGCTAAGCACCCAAATTTGGACCACGGGGTGCTGCCACAATTGTCAGTACAAGAACCGGTTGTAATTTTTTTTTTTTTTTTTAGTGCCGTTGTAATTTTGAACGGGTTGCTAAACAAATGGCTGTAAGTCAAGGGCTTCCTGTGTTGATGGATGCATTATGTTGGGGAGGAAGGGGAAGAGAAAAGGGATGGACAGTGAAAGTTCAAAGCTGAAGGGAAGGACCCTGTTCCACTCTTGACATACTAGACAAACAATTTGTACCACTGTATTCTCCTCCTGTCGAGTCACATTCTACTAGTGGCCTCTCTCTGACTTTGGCCCATGAGGATAGGAATTGTTTTTTGCAGGACTACCAAGCCAACAAGGCTTTCAGCTTCTCCTGCAAGGGTTGCTACTCATGCTTGGTTCACCCTCCATACTAAGGCATTGTTTGCTTCAGTATGGCATCTTGCGTAAGCCGTCATGCACGTGTGGGCTTAAATAATGTACCGCATGCGCCACATCATGGCTTAGTACAATTGTAAACCAAGATGAGAGTCTCCTAAAGATGTGCACCACGATATGCATGGATAGATGTAGTGATTGTAGAGAAGAGCCTTGCAGAACAGGGGTAAGAACCACGGCATGGCTCTTTCTTCTGCCTCCCAAGGCCCTCCTCTATACGCACTCCAAGTGATGTCTTCAAGTATACAGAGACAACATCCTAAGACTAGCCATTCAGCAGTGCAGGAAACTATGCTACCTTCACTTATCTAACACTCTAGACAAACTGCTTACTGAATGGGTGAAAGCCCCAACAGCCCCTCCCCCATAAATGCAAAGAGCAAATCCAGAATGGAACTTGTTGAGCTCCCACCCAAAGGTAGCTCTAAAACATTTGTTTAAATTAATCTTGCATTCAGTCCCATAATTACACCTTTACCCTTAAAAGTGGTGGGCACTCTGGGGTAACCCAAGCTGAGCTCTCTAATACTATTCCAAGTGCACCTTCTAACCTTAAACTACTTAACTGCATTGACACCGTTAGGAAGAATTTACTTATTAATTGTATGCTGCTAACTACATGGAGACTCATAGAATTCAAGATATTGCCACGTTCTTCCCAGTCCAGTAAGATTCTCCTGGAGGGTTATTTCCAAAGGTTATGAATTGAAACAGGTTGCACGCTCTCCCCCGTTCCCCTGAAACAAGACAACAAGACAGAAGAAGGAAGCCTTACAATATCTAGAGGTCCCACAATATTTTCAGAGCGAGGCAGAGTTAAATTCTCACTTGGAAGCATCCTTCAAAAACGAAAACAAAAAAGCAACGAGGTTTGGAAAGGACATCAAAATTTTTCAGACCCTGTTAAGGGTGGAGATCAGCTCGTTCTAAAACATTTTGCTTATTTCATTCCTGTTCCTAACCGCAGTGGAACGTGAGAATTTCACTCTTCGCCAGGAACGCTGTCACTTTCGCTTCCTAAATCGATGCCTTTGGGGAAGTTTGGAAGAAAATTCAGCAGAATATGATCCTTCCCTGAGCTGGGAAAAACCATCCTAGAGCTACTGGGTAAGAAGTGAAGATCCATCTATATCAGGGGTGTCAAACTGGCAGACAGGTGCCTCATGCGCAAGCCACATGCACCCCAGCTCCACAAAGGGAAAAAGAACATTGCGATATGTCACATGACGGCAATGTGACACCGCAAGTTTCACACCCGTGATCTATACAGTGGAAGCTTCACACCCATGATCTATACAGTGGAAGCTTCCTTGCAACACCTCGCACAATTAGGAATACAATGCAGCCCTGGGTTATAATACTGAAAGAAAACTGCCCACACTCATCCAAAGTTACAGAAGTCAGGCGATGGTGGATGGCATCACCTACATTGTTATTCCTATCATCCCTTAGCAACAACTTTCCCAATTCCCTCCCCTCCCCATTAAAGTTTCTCTAAACTACCCACAATAAGAATAATTATAATATAAAACCCTTTTCTTAAGTTGCACTATTGACAGGACTGTGTGGTTGCACCAGCCAAACGCAACCCTTTTACCGCGCAAAGTCAAGATTCTTTCCAAATAGCCAACCCCAAAAGTAGAAAGTAAGTTTGGTCCTCCACATTACACCTCCTCTTCGCTATCCATCGTCCCTTCTCCCTCTTGATGTAGCCAATAACTGTTCACTGCACAGGTGAGGGCCAATGCTAACAGAGTTAAGGAGGACACCAGTAAGAACTTCTAGAAGATGAAAGGGGGAATTGCTGGAAGGCAGGGGAGATGCCTTCACCAATACACAACCATCTGCCTTGTGGTTCTGCCAGAAAATGCCCCCAAAATATTTTTGCAGCATTTCATCTGGAGCTTCTATTCTTGGACCTTAAAGAGTTGCTGGCTCAGTTTTTCTTTTTTTTAAGCCAATGGAAACACCTCACTTAGCACAGTGTGACACTGGAGTGCAATACCGAACTTGGATCCATATAGTTTTTGTGTTCAGAAAGGGATGGTGTTTACTGTATAGCAATTCCCCTGGTCTGGGAGCATCATTCGGTATTTCAGAGGAATTGCACAATCTACCTTAACTATGCCAATTAAACCTACCTGGTTTTCTGGGATGCCTTCTTTGGGAAAGTCAAGAAAAGTTACAAGATATTGGTGCCCTGCCCTCTGATAACTGGAAACCTCGAAGGCCAGGATTTCACCACTAATTCCTTACACACTTGGTAGCTGACCTTTGAGCTCTAACAAAAGAAATGTGTGCAACTATTTTTAACGCCACCGCACCAGCTATCCTTTCAAAAAAGTTCACACAGCGCATTCAAAGTGCTTTTTACAAAGAGCTCTTAATGATGTATTTCATAGTCCCGATCTGCTTCAATGTCTACAGAAAGACACCCTTTTCTCCATATTCAAAACTCATCCTAAAATGTAAAATGATGTAATGACTTTCAGAATTAGTCCAACCCAGATACTAAAATAAAAGAAAATAGTAAAATTACCTGGGAAGTGGAAGTGTTAAGTGCCAACACATTTTTCAAAATTAAAAAAAAAATGCCTAGCTTATTTTTTTTTCATCATTAATAACTTTGCTGAACTCTTAAACATCTATTTACTTGCTATCTCTTTAAATAGTCTTTTTCATCCTCTATTCCCATTCCCCCACCCTACATGTAAAATAGAAATCAAATTTATCTTTATATACTTTTATATACAACACAGTTCTGGAATACCCGAAGAGCAAATATTCCAAAGTCTGAACAGAAAACGAGATTCCTCTAAATAGTTCATCTAGGACAGGGGTATCCAACCTTGGCAAATTTAAGACTTGTGGACTTAAACTCTCAGAATTCTGGGAGTTATTAAGGTTGGACCCTCCTGCTCTGAGGTGTTATTTCTGTCACTCAAGGATATCTATATATATAAGGGCCAAAGGACTAACAAAGGACTTCCTTTGACCAAGTGAAAGTCTACAGTCACTGCTGAATTTCTACATCAGCTTTAAGTTTCTAAAACAATCAGGACTTGCCCCCAAAGAATCCTGGGAACCGTAGTTCTGGTAAAAGTCTTCCTCTTCCTCTCAAAATTCCACTCCTTGGCCCAACCTGGAGAGGCGAAGTATCTATTAAAGTGGAACTGAAGGCTGGGGAAGAATCATGCCTCCAAAGCAAGTAGAAATTGGTGGGCAGGATGGAACAAGAGACAGATGAAATTAAAATAACTTCCTATAGCAAAAAGACAAAAGGATGTGTTTTTAATTTCTGTTGATCTGGAAGAAGTTTTGTTAATACAGAGTTCACACTTGCTCTATTTCCACCCAACCCTAATTTACAGTCAAAATATTTGGCCAAGTGACGTTATCTCTTGACGTTACTCATATAATATGTGCATGGAGCTCTCCACCATGTGGCAATTTCAAATCTATTTTAAAGTGATGCCTTCCATGTGGGAGTGTCCAGACACCCTATCCTTCAATTGATCAATGCTTTGTTAAATGCTCCATGCTCACAATATCAGATTCCCTAACCCTTGGCTCAAAATTGTTTCCTCCCTGCCATTATTTGGGCTCCTGTTTCATCTCGTTGGCCACAACTCTTCTACTCATGCATGCACAAAACTGCCAGAGTCCTCTGGATTTGATTATGAAAAATGTCTCTCCTACAGACATCTAGAAATAACCTAGAACATCTGCCAGTGTTAACTGCAGGTGACCAAATGTCAGGTGAAATAAATAAGAAACAGGAAGTTCTTGGAAAGTCTGAAATTTCAGAGATGACAAAGGCAAGGATGATAGAGCAGCGTGGTGGCCTACTGGTAAAGATCATCACCTCCCATGAAGAAGGTTGAGAGTCCAAACCTAAGTAGCGGCAGTTTTCTCTCCTAGAGCACAAAGAAAATATATCTGCTGTGAACTCCACATAGGCATCAGGAAGGGAATCCAGCCAGTAAATGCTCAACTCCATCCAGTTGCCCCTACTCTACCCAAAATTAAGGGATTTCAGGGTTGTAAAAAGAGAGACCAAGGTAAGGATGATACGACTGAAATCATACTGGAGGCAGCAGCTAATGTTTTCAGTCTTCTCTGTTTGTGGATTTTATTGACCTCTAATTCAACCATTTGATAAGTTTCCTCCAAAAAGCACGACTATTTTTAAAGTGATCCTTTCATATCAAAATATCTCCATGCAAATAAACTTAGAATCAATTCAGTCTAATTAAAGTTGCTAGCCGTGTTTTTGATTCGTTTTTGATTCATTTTTGATTTGTTTTGTTTAATTTATTACCTTCAATGCACATTCCCTCATGCCCAACTGTATTATTTTCTTCTTCAGGAACTGCTTTTCACAGATGAGGTTTTTTTCATTGAGCCAATTTCTAAGAAGGTACAGTGCAAACTTGGAGCTGCCTGAAAACTACCAATTTCAAAGATTCCCCCTGAGAACAGCCAACCTCTAAAGTTAATATTTTTCAAAACAATTCTCAAAAGTAGTACAGGCAAGCACAGGAAAAGTGATCTTCTCATTGCAAATAGAGTTCATGGTCAACAATCCAAGGAGCTCCTACATGTACAATTTCTTAGTTGAAATGAAATGAGAAAACCACTTTCCCTGAGGATCAAAAGAATTGTAGATTTTGTATGCTTCAGAAAGGAAGGATTTATTAATAGTTTATTACCCAACTGATTGTGGGAAGAACACCTTAATTCAGTGGTTTGCATCCTTCTCTTCATTATGGATCCCTTTTAAATACAGTGGAACCTCACATCACGACCGTAATCCGTTCTGTCAGAATAGTCATGAACTGGCAGAGACATGGTTAACAAGGTCAGCCAATGGGGGCTGAAACTTAAAGAGAGAGTCTGGGCCTGGTTTACCTCTGTTCTATGCTCAGCTCTAAAGTGAAACTAACTTGCTTGCCCGCTGAACTAAAGTGAAACTATTTTTCTTCTCTGCTTGTAACTTTTCCACATTGGAAGAATCTACTACTGGTACTGTAAACTTTACTTAATATGTTATTATGTATATAAAGAAGTTAATGACTCCTGCTGAATCAGTCATCTGTGTGTTTTCTGAATTTGAATTTCTGCTGCAAATTCTGACACATTCCAGGATTTCAGTCGCAACCCGATTTGGTCACGAACAGAAGCGAGACTGACTGTGCATGCACCTACAATTCTGAACATGTGCAGAAGGGGAAATTTCTGTGGCAGGAAAAATCGCCATGGCTGTATTTGATCAGTACCCAAGGATATGTTCATAACCAGAAGCAATAATTGCCCCAAATTTTTGGTTGTTGCCCAATTTGGTCGCAAACAGAAGCTTTCGCAACCTGAGGTTCCACTTTACCTTTTGTGGCCATGGATTATTGCTATGGACTTCCAAGATTTAACTCAAGATTTCTTCAAGCCTTCATGCCTCACCCCTTGTGACAACATCATGCCCCCCCACAGGTCTGTGAACTACAGGTTGAGAACCACTGCTTTAATTGATAAAGAGAAACCTGGGTCCAGTAAGCTGCTATGTGTTTGGGTTGGTGTTATAGACACTCAAGCCACATTTTCCATTTTCCATGTCAAGAAAGTCTAGTTTACCATGTCATCAGTGAGAATCTCTTGCCATTCTATAAAACGTCCAAGGCACAATGTGAGCGGATATAGTTTGGGCCAATAAATTCCTCCATAAGAATAGGGATCCTAAGGTGTAGTGAATATTCTTAATAACCACAAGGAAAAAGCTGTCCTGGAGACAACTTTAATTGCATTTCATCTTCGAGGCAGAGCTACCCTCAAGTAAAATGAGAAGTAAAGCTATCAAGGAGAACCCCCTTCGTCAAAAGAATCTGAAAAGAACCAAAGACATTGCCACAATCTGTGGCAATAATGAAGTTATGAATTCTGCAAGGTGAACGCAGTCACTTCCCAACTCCATGCACTCAGATCTGAAAGCTACTTTCAGGAAAACTGGATCTCAGCAGACACTGCAGTTATTTTTCTTATCTCCTTCAGCTCGCTGACATCTCTATTTTGGCTGTCTGATGTTCACAGCTCGATGGGTTTAAAACTTCGCTGAACCAGCCCATTGGTCACAATAATCTTCTGCAGATTGTAGCAGTAAATCACAATGTACTTCAAGGACAGACTAACACAGAAGGTCCAGCTCACACCTCCGAGAGGGCTGTGTGCATTTTTTTCAAAAAAGGTGAATTCCTTTCTCCTGATCTCTTGCACATCAATGTTTTCTGCAAAGTCATCTAACTTCTTCTCTTGCCTTTTTCTTTGTATATAGCTATATAGTTCTTATACACATTCCTTCTCTTAAATAAAAACAACCTCTTTTTGAACTATCCCTCGCTCATTTGCACGTACATCCATTCAGGCTTACATATAAAAAAACGAGAACTGCCATGCTCAAGGCTGAAGCCTAGCAAATAAAAGCGTTTACACTAACTTGATTTGGAATTGCAAGCTTTGATCAAAGGGGATGCAAACCTCAAGACTTTTAACATACGGGCAAAAAGATACAATTGGTTTAGCTGTGCAGCGCTTCTGAAAATGTACACATTTGGCTGACTAGCGAATAAAAGCATTTCCCTTGGAGGCGGGTGTTATTTATTTAGGAAAAATCCTTATTGTTTCTGCGGGTCTATAAAAAATTGTATTAACAAAGCACTGAAATGGCAAAAAACCAAAACCAAACCCTGAAATATTCCACTTTCTTCCCTTGCATTTCTTCATTTAATTCTAAAGCCAAATGCAATTCTGCTCCAACAGCAAAATTAGCATGAGAGCAAAATTCCCCTTCACTTTAGTGCAATTTCAATGTGTCCAGTGCACTTCAAAGGAATAGAAGCAGCTGTCAGCTTTCTTGTGACATTTGTTAATACACAGCTGACACCCAAAATCTTGGAAGTCTTATGAACCTAAAACACTTAGCACCTTAAAAATTAAAAATCTTCCTGGATTTAAGGGAAGTTGTAGCTCTTTAATGCACATTTGAAATGAACGAAAATGTGTCCAGGGATGACGGCCTCTGCAGTTTTGAGAATGGCGGTTAAAAATAAAAATAAAAATGGGGATAAAAGTTGGCCAAATCCTTATAACAGCGACGCTACTAACAGCTGGGCAAAAAAAAATCTTTACTTTGGGATTTTAGCATTCTGCAAAGCTATTTCATCAGTCACAATCCCAAGAGCTTTCCATTATACTGTGACCTCATGCACATCCAAGCAAAAGTTATCAGACATCCAAGAACGTGAATCGGGATCGCACATGCAAACATTCAGCCTCACAATCCTAACTTAGTGATTCTGAGATTGGTTGGAAGTCCGGCGGCCCCTCAGTAACATCAGGTTAAGCCTCTCTGAAAGCTTGCCTTCTACTCCCTTTCAAGAAAATGACATGTTCTTGAGGGACAGGATGATGAGGAATCTCAGCGGACTTGCCTCAACTGCCCTCTGCTCTTCGCCAATTGCAAAGGTTCTCAAAGATTCCAGGGTTTTTCAGCCAGTGGTGAGAAGCAATGGTGGATAAAAGAGAGAACAGTGGAGAGAAACATAAAACTGACTTGAGTCCACCCATGTGCCATGACGTGGTCGCATAGAATCTATCTGCCTCCCTTGGAACAGGTGTTTCTTCGCCATCCTGGTGCCCTTCAGATGTGATGGGAGTTTACCTCTATCATCTCTCAATCAGCAGGGCCAAAGTTACTCTGACTATATCTCATCACCTGCTCAAATGTGCAGAACTCCATGTAAATTCACCGAAGTTCAAAATGATTGAAAGCTCCTTTCTCTGACCTACATTTTTTTTTCCATATACAGATTCTTTTGAATTTTAAATAAGCATTTTATTTAAAAAGAAATAAACCTCAGTGTTTTTAACTCAGTAGAAACACACCCTGTGTATATCTGCAGTAAAACACAGAGATACGTTGTTGTAACTACTTGCCTCGGAAAATTGACTGCACTTTGATCATCTTACTATAAGGTCTAATGGTGCTCTAAACACACCATGCGAAGCTAGGATTCACATTCAGCTGACTACAATATGCCATAAAGACCTAGTTAATACATGATGCTAAGGAATAAAACATGGTTTACAAACTATATTGGCCAGCATTACAGGACATTCTATTCCTAGACCAATGAACTACATCATGGCTTTCCACAGAGTATCAGCCCAACTCTGGAAAGACTTATAATCATTTCAAGAAATCTTTGTGTGACTTTTTCAAAGCCTGCACAGTTTGTAACTTAACTAACTCAACTTGTTCAATGCATCGTGAGAGATTAAAAGATGGAATCCTTGGTACTCTCTGAGTTTGGTGGTTTGTTTGCAGATGTTTCCTCACCCAACTAGGTAATATCTTGTGTGGGGGGTGTGGGGTTTGCTTCCTGTTTGTATGCAGGAGCTTGCCCTGCCCATTTTGGTGAGGGTATACTTTTCTCCTTGGTCCAAAGAGGTCTTCCTCCAAGGAGAAAAACATACTCCCACCAAAACAGGCAGGGCAAGCTACTACTTATGAACAAGGATCAAATTCCCACACCCTCCTAGCACTGATGATGTTCTCTGGTTGGGTAATGAAATATCTGCAAACAAATTACCAAGCTCAGAGATGTCCAAGAACTCCACAGTTCAATCCTGACAAAAATATTCTCTTCTGTTGGAAGTTTGAAAGATGCTCAGCACACTTTATTGCATTTTGCACTCAAAGTCAACAGGGGAGAATGAAAAACATGAGGATTTGGGGGGCCATGGTACATAGTCAGTGGATTATACTTGGCTTGACAAATATCAATAATCCATTGACACTAAGGGCATGGAATAATAATTCAACTACATCACCCTTTCTATTCTCAACCAATAAGAGGAGAAGTCTTGCTTTGAGACTTAGAGTTAAACACATTCTTGCTGCCGGTGATTTGTGTTTTTTTTTAAAAATTTTATTTTCCTTGTTGGGTTTCTATCCTAGGAGTTTCATCCTGGCATCCCCACCTCAAATTTGTTATCACCACCGCAACCCTGTGAGCTATGTTGGGCTAAAATATCACTCTGTGAACTTCCATGACAATGGCAGGATTTGAACCCACAATTTCGTGTTTCTAGGTCCAACTTCATTATTGGTGCACTATGCCGGCACTTTTTTTTTAGCCTTTAAAAAAAATGTTAAAGTAAAAAAAGGCATACTGATACTACTCCTGATCGTTCTTTGGAGTACACAAAATGGGCCCATCCAAAGCTCTCTCTCCCCAAAATAAATAAATAAAAACAACAATATAAACTATCTCTAGTCTCATTACGGGGAAAACAAAAGTGGAAAACAAAGAAATATTCAATATAGCTTGGAAAGCTAAAAAACGGGGGGTGGGGGGGAGAAATCCCCCACCCACATTCCACAGAAGGATTGTGGGGGGAAACGATGTGGAGGAAAACTCAATCTGAATTATTACTGAGGAGACCGGGATTTCTGAATCCCTACAATTCAGAAAGTTCTGCGGAATGGATTCAGAGGCCACAAATTCTGAATTTCCTCTTTGATCTAAACTGATCACTTCACTCCAAAACCCAAAATGTAAAGCATTGGTGATCAAATAATTACAACAGGGCTGGGCATCTACAGCCTCTTTATGATCTGTGGACTTCAACTCCCAGAATTCCTGCTGGCTGAGGAATTCTGGGAGAATTCAACTCCCAGAATTCCTCAGCCAAAGACTGAGGAAAGGGCAAGACTTAAAGGTTGTCGAGGTTGGACATCCTTGCTTTAAAACGTCAACGCACACGCTAAAGATACCCAAAATAATATTGAAATCCTGATATTTGTAACAGCTGATTTGCCATTAGAATGATTAGTGGAATAGCCTCCAATGTGTTCCATTAGTTGAACAAGACCAAGTCCCTCCTAGAAGGTCCATGCTCCCACTTGGCAAGTTACAAATGACTGAGATCACATATGCTGCTAAGGCATTGTTCCCTCAACCATGGTTTATTGAATAAACCATCACCAGCTGGGTTCCAGGACTCATTCTCTCCTGCCTCTCCTTCCACATCACCACAGAAGACTCACACAAGCAGAACATGAATGGCAAAGACAGCTGCCATGTTATAGCACTGGGCAGCCAGCCAATTGGGAGTAATACAATGATTTGGGTAAACATATGCAGGAAGTTGTATTATTATAAAGCTAAGTGTCCTAGTTGAATAAAGAAAGCTTGACTAGTTGAACTCTTGGTCCAAGAATCCAAAACTTAACTCACTGGAAGAGAATGCCACCAAAGTAAGCAAGAATTTTGTGAGCAAAACTCACAAAGGACTCAATATAAAATACCCCACCAGATGAAACTGAATTCCTACATGAGAATCAGTGTGGTACCATACTCAAAATCTGAAGTAGGAGTGAGTACAGCCAGATTCTAATCCTCCTGTAGAGGTGGAAGACAGCTGGATGACTTAACAGAATAACAGAGTTGGAAGGGACCTTGGAGGTCTTCTAGTCCGACTCTCTGCTCAAGTAGGAAACTCCTATACCATTTCAGACAAATGGTTGTCCAATCTCTTCTTGAAAACCTCCAGTGTTGGATCACCCACAACTTCTGGAGTCAAGTTGTTCCATTGGTTAATTGTTCTAGCTGTCAGTAATTTTCTCCTTAGTTCTAGGTTGGATATCTCCTTGAATGGTTTCTATCCATTGCTTCTTGTCCTGCCTTCAGATACTTTGGAGGATAAGTTGACCCTCTTTTCTTTATGGTAGCCCCTTAGATATTGGAATACTGCAAACAAGTCACCCCTAGTCCTTCTTTTCATTAAACTAGACATATTCAATTTCTGCAACCAGTCCCCTAATCATCCTTGTTCTTCTTCTCTGTATTCTTTCTAGAGTCTCAACATCTTTTTTATATCATGGTGACCAAAACTGGATGCAGTATTTCATATAACTTTTGGCCAGTCACTTGCTCTCTGTCCTAGACTAAGAAGTTTAAAAAAAAGCACCTCTATTTATCAACCTTCACTTGGCCAGCATGGTAGATCACCGTTGACAACCTTGATCAACCCTTCATCCTGCAGTGGATTGACCTGAGTTGATGGTAACAATTGTCTAATGATAGCCATTAATAGTCCAAACTGCCAATTTTCAGAAATGCTTTCATTTTATGCATGGAAATGCTGAGACCTAAGCTGGTTATATGTTAAGTAGGCCTGGTGATGCATCAAGTAATACCAAGAAAGTCTATTCGTTTCGACCACCTTACGCCATCACATTCAAATCTATACCAGCCTGCCCTATTTTTTAATGGAAGCTTGGGCAGGTGGCAAACGTGATGGCATCAAGTTGAAGAACACACTCCAATAAGGAAATCAAAATGCTTGCTTCAACTCAGCCCCCAATGTATTGCTTTGGATCAGAGGTGTTATTCAGCAGATTCTGACCAGTTCTGGAGAACCGGTAGCGGAAATTTTGAGTAGTTCAGAGAACCGACAAATGCTGGCCCCGCCCCAATCTCTTCTCTGCCTCCCATTGAGTCCCAGCTGATTGGCTGGGTCTTCTTTTGTTGCCCTGCCCAGGAGAATGGAGCTGGAAAGCAGGTTAGTGGGGTGGGGAGGGAATGGGATTTGCAGTAACCTTCCCCAGGAGTGGGAAAGGAATTGAGATTTTGTAGTATCCTTCCCCTGCCACACCCATCAAGCCATACCCAGCAAGTCACGCCAATAGAACCAGTATTAAAAAAAATTGAATCCCACCACTGCTTTGGATAGCTTAAGAAAAACCATGATTTCTGTCTCATCTCCTGGCAATGTCAATCTTTCTGTTCATGTTACTATCCATCCCACTCAGTAAGACAGCATTAGAAAGGAAGAAGATCTTGCCAATGACTTCAGTGAAAGAGTCAAAGATATATCAGCCTTCTAAACTGATACGGATTTCATGCCAGCTGCATTGTCACAATCCTCCTTCCAATTGGTTGAAGTCAACTGATACTGTAGCCCTTCGGGGCAGTAGGCACTATTGCCATTGGCCTATGGTAGAGATCTTCTCTAAGAGAAGCCATCTTCTATAGAAGATCATATCAGAGGCTACCCTAAATAAACAGCATCTGTCATTAAATCTGCACTCAGATATGACTCTTCAGACCTTGTTTCTAGAGTTTTGCAGACTGTTAAGTCCTCTCTAGTCAAACATCAAAGATCTTGAAAAGCTAAGCAGGAGTCAGACCTACTTGATGATATTAGGACATTCCAGGTAGTCAGCTAGAGTGGGAATTTTAAAAAATTCTAGAATGCAACCCCAAATCCTTTCTGTATATTTTTATCAAGAAAACTAGATGGATGTGACTAGACTAGACTAGACTAGACTAGACTAGAACTTGGCCTCTACTTGAAGGAAACTTCATTATTTACGCCAGAGGTCTCCAAACTTAGCAACCTTAAGACTCGTGGACTTCAACTCCCAGAATTCAAATTCTCCAGCCAGCATGCTGGAGAATGCTGGGAGTTGAAGTCCACAAGTCTTAAAGTTGCCAAGTTTGGAGACCCCGATTTACTCCAAGCTGCCCGAGAAGCAAATCTAAATATTACATACAAGGAACACTTCAAAATAAATGTAATAAAAAGCTAGAAGATCTGGTTAGGTATGTTCAAAGCTATAGAAACAATCTATGCACTCTTATACCGTATTTATATAATCATCTTGTTAGATGGCCCCAAGCAACAATATGTAATCTACAAAACCAAGCACAGTTCTCCTTGCCCCATGTGCTGAGTTTATCATGGTTAAGAAGCAAATATGGGGACTTATTTCTGGGGTTCACTATGTGTTGCTCCTGACAGTTTTCAAAGAAATTAACAGTAATATTTCTAATCCTCCTCTCCATCCGTCACTTGATTCTCTGAATAATCCTACCTGATAAACCCAACTAAACTAGTTTGGTGTCAATGTAGGGAAACATCCTAAGATGTTTGCAAAATTCAATTTTTCACCATCGTAGTCTCTAAATATTTACTTCTAGAATAACATTAATAAAAGGAAGCATAATAAGGACCTGCCTTAAGACCATGATGAGGAAGAAGAGAAACACAACCAAAATCAATATCAGAAGGAAGAGGCATAGTAGTAGAAAGATATAGGGAATTTGGTTTTACTAGCTGCTACTTGAAAGAATTTCTGTATTCAATTTTGGAAAATTAGATTATTTTCCAAACTCTCTTTTTCGGCTGCATTTTTGCTGGTCTTTTTTTTTTTTTTTCCATTTTGCTCAAGTCTATACTCGCAGCAAGTCAACTGGTAACATCTGAAGGCTACAGGATGTAGTTCTTTTAGACTGCAAATAGGAATCCTTTCCATTTTTTTTAAAAGCAGAAATCCTTTGCAAGTTTTAAAAGTAGTTCTAACTTCCCTCTCCACTGAGCTAATTCTCTGCAGACAATTTACATCATCAAGAAAGATGTCCAATTATCGTCCTCTAATTTTCTAGCCCTTTCTGCTAACCTGGGCTCAGCCTCCTCATTCTGTTGTTCTTGTAGATGAATATACTACGTGTATTTTATTATGTGGTCAGGAAAAAAAAAGACTGAAACCGGAGAAATCCTTGCTTAAACATAGTCAGAAGAGTTTTAAAACCTCCGTATTTCAGCAGAGCTAATGCAATGATGCTTTATAGTGAAAATCTAGCTTTTTTGTTTAAAAAAAAAAGGTGTACTACAGTACAGATACAAGCATAGCAAAATTAGCATCTTAAAAGAACCCCATCTAAACCTAAATTTTGCCAGAAAGTACAATTTGGGTTGTCAATTTTCCTGGCCATTGAGACAAACAAACAAACAAACTGCTATTTTCCTATTTAGTCTGTTATAAAATAAAATGTCCTACACGTTTTGTCCCCACCCCCCCAGTGTAAATTAATAAAGTCTCCATAAATGATTGAACTGTGCAAAATACAAGGCATACTCTCATCCTAGGTCTTTACCCAACAGATAAGAAAGTCAACAATATGTTGTATTTTCACTTAGAATATTCAGACATCAAAGAGGTATGACAGTTGAAACAAGCAGAATATTTTTGTTTTCCCCTTGGTGTGTTTGGATAATTTCTAATAACACACTAGTAAATAAAAATTAACAGGTCATAACCCTTATATATCTCAGCTCAAAATCTCGGTAGTTTTGCCAACCAACTTGCTCAACTAATACCATGTTTTCTTTCTCTAGTGAATTCTAAATCAACACTACGTAAATGCACACCGTCTCTTGCTTCTATGGTTTCTTTTTCATATATACGAAAACAGAAATGTCTCATATATATGAATAAATAATATTGGGAGAACCAGGTTTGTACAATTCGATCAATCGTATTCCCCTTCCAGAGAGTATACAAGCTGAAGCTACAGCAGAGAGCAGGTGGCTGCCCAGTTCTTACCAAAGAGCTCCTAGCTCTTCATTGCCCATCTCTGAGAGAGATCCAGAGAAAGTTTGGAAAGAGGATGAGGAGGGTTAAACTGAAATATTTGCTTTTTGCCTTTTCACCGGTTTACATAGGATACCTCCTCTCCTCATGGATTACATTATAGTAGAAGACTATGCAGCAGATGTAACTTGCTCCTCACAAAGGTCAAAGAACTTCACCCTGGATTTTATCTTCTCACAGATCATCACATCCCGTGTCGCTGATCAGTGGATCCTGAAGGCCTAAGCCACACCAACCTGTGCTTCAATTTCTCCTTCGACGCATTTGACCACAGAGAAATCTACAACTTTTCTTCTCCTTATTTCCCTCTCTTCCCCCTGGCTGGTGTTATTCTAAAGTAAGGTAGCATGCCCACTAGAATCGTCATGGTCCACGTTGTTCAGAATGGCTGTCTGGTCTTCAGGAACCTGCCGGTGACAGAGGTCATCCTTCAGGGCGGAAAGGCGGGCAAAGGGATCCTGGCGAGAGTGTCTCTTCTTTTTCCGTAGACAGACCGCTTCGTCAGGCCACAGTACCTGAGAGTTAGGATGTTGTTGAACCTGGGAGGCAGAACCATCTGGAGAAGAAAACAAAGAGGAAGGAGTTGGTTAATCTCCGGCACCAGTATTACGAGAGGACATTTAAGTCTTTGAAGTCCTCTCTTTAAGCCAACAAAAAGCAGGCCGCCATCACCATAAATCAACACACACACACACACACAACCTAAGGTATCACCAAGGTGCAGGTATGAAAAGCTTGAGCTGTAGGAACGTCAACCAGGAAGGTATGGAGGTGATCTTGGTGAAGGTGAGGATGATTTTCACACTCATACCAACACGGTGGGGGAGAAAACAGCTCTAGCAATTGCAGCAAGATGGATAAGCCTTAAAGACATAATCAAGTAACAAAGAAATAATAATTTAAAAGAGGAGGAACCAGGAAAAGTTATTGAGGAGCAGGGGGTCAAAGGGAGGATGGACCATGAGAAGTGTGCATGAGAGGGTGGTTTTAAAGACAGAAAGCCCCCCCCACCCTGGGAAATACTGGCTGTAGGGACTGAGGTTAGGAGAACTAGAAGCTAGTTTTGGTTTAAGGCAGTTTTCCCCAGCCAACAATCGCTGGACAGATGGACCACCTCATCAAATGCTCCAGCCAGCAGGGCTATTTTGCTAAGAGATCTGGGCCCTGAGGTCTACGCATCTACAAGGCACCCAGGATGCAGAAGGGTAGCCAAAGGAATGAGGCAAAACTCAAAGGAGGTGTTTCAGTTCTGAAGAACCAAGCTAGAGGGTCACCCAACAATCTCTATTCTGGGTTAGACCCCAAAACCACGTAGCCACGTTCAGGCCCCTTCGAGCGACCGAAGCAATTCCCATTACAAGTCATTGACTTCAATGAGCATTGTGCCAGGTGGGGAAGGGGCAGTGGGAGAGGCAGGGGAGCGAATCTGGTGTTCCTCGCACTCACTGCTTTGTTTTTTGGATTTCGACTTTTTTGGCTTCTTAATCCGTTGGTATTTCAGAGCTTCGAGCCTCTCAGGTGCGGCCGCGTTCCGGGTTGGTGATGGACGTCTTCTAGAAAGACAAAGCAGAAAGCGCCATCAGTGGCCCCCTGCCCTATTTCTCCTCTTGAGGGAGGGTCTCTCTGATGGCAAAGAGGGCATTTCAACCTCCACCTGGTCTGCCACAGGGAAGGAAAAGGTGGTGACAATCATAGCAGGGTGGATGCCAAATCCACCCTATCATGTTCTCTGCCGGAGGTCAGTGTAGCATCTTACCTCCTGGGTTGTTTTTATCTGTTTCCTCCCCTGCATCATCAGCCCTGCATTCCAAGACAACCCCCATCCAACACAGCCCTTCCTTTAAGCTGGCAATCTTCAATTTTCCTGTTCTTATCCTCAGAACGACTTAGATCAAGCCAGGCAAAGGTTATGGAAAGGGCACTGGGTCTATCGTTTGTGGGAACAGAGTCAACCTCGTGAAAAATGGCTGAATTGCGGTTAAAACAAAAGGAAGGAAACAAAAGCCACATTCAGGCTGAGGGTCTGGGCCTGAACCATCTGCAGTGTTAAACAGAGGAAGAGGAGGAGGAAGAAGAAGAAGAAGAAAAGGGAGGTTAAAGTGGCAGTTGCTAGGCTGCTTTAAGGCACTTTTTTTTTTTTTGGTGTTTTTGCTAGTTGCAAGAGTGAAAATCTTTCAGGAAAATCCACGTAGGGGTTGCAAGAGATTTTTAGAAGTCTACCAAGAACAGATGCATTCACAATAACACATAGTTGCCTTCAAAGATTAAGTTGCAAACAGTAGATCCTCCAGACAAGTGTAGTTTATGCAGTAAAGTGTGCGTACAAACAACTGCATTTTCTCACACTTCAATCCCATTTATGGGCAACCACAACTTAAGGCCCAGCTGATGGGTTTGCCATAGGCAACAGCACTGGATCAACGTAGCTACAACACAATTTATCTAGAAACTGCGGCAGCAGCCCTGTCCATCTGCAGCTGTGGAATTCAACCAGTTATCTTCTGCATTACAAAACAAGATGTACGTTTCTTTAGTTTCTCAATTTGCGCACAATCTATTATTTACATAAGCCCATTTTCCTCAGCCATAGTGTGGTTGCTGTTTTACCCGGCCTTTAGGCCAGGGTTTGATGAGCTGAAAAAAGGTGGAGAAAGTTGGTCCAAAACTAAGAATGACACTAACAATTATGGTTTGTGGTAATTCTTCCAAGCTGAGTTCTTTATTGTTTCACACCTATAGACAAAATCTTGCCGGACTGAGGACTCTATTATTTGTGTCTACAATATACCCTGGGAACTATTAGGGAGGGGTTGTCTTCACCCTCTTTCTCTCACACTAATATCTGGTCTGAGTTGTCTCTTACTCCTTTGAAACACACCCTCTTTCTCTTGGGGAGCCACCTCCTCACTACATTCCATCACAAAGATGGAATAAATGTACTTCCAATTGCAATAAAACCAGAGTTAGCCAAAGAAGAAATTTATCCAATGCATTTTTCCCAACATCATCCCCCGGGTTTAGGAAAAGAGATTAGATCTTATGTATAAACGTGTGGAGGTGGTGTTGCCAGGTTCCCATGCAATGGATTCTTAAATTTTAAATCTCTGAGATTTCCTGGAGGATAGTTGATGTCCCAAAATATCAGAGGAGAGCATGTGATTTTCCAGAGTGGGGGTGGCACAGTGGTGAGAATGCAGTACTGCAACTAATTCTGCTGACTGCAGGCTGACAGCAGTTTGGCAGTTTGAGTCTCATCGGCTTGAGGTTGACTCAGCCTTTCATCCTTCCAAGGTTGGGTAAAATAAGGATCCAGATTGTTGGGGCTAATATGCTGACTTTGTAAACCACTTAGCTGTAAAGCACTGTGAAGTGGTATAAAAGTCTAAGTGCTATTGCTATCTTCAAAAAGGAATGAATGAGAAGATCGGAAATTTCAGACCTGTTATCTTAATGTCTACATGGAGTAAGATCCTTGATCAGATTACAAGCAGTAAGTACAGTGGTACTTCAGTACTCAATTGATTCTGGGAGGTGTGATAAGTGCCAAAAACGATGAAAATCAAACATTTTTTCCCCCACAAGAAATAATGTAGTAAGTTGCAAGGCAGCCAACACTGTAAAGTGCTTAGCTTATGCGTTGAGTATCAAACAAACGATGAGTCAAAATGCACTGAGTACCAAATTCAATAAATTTCAAAGCAGTTGTACTTGCATGCCAACCTACCACTGTACCGTACTTGAATAGGCATGCTGCAATTAACTTGGATACTTGTTCATTAATTGTCCAAACAAACCTTCTAATTGTCCAAACTAATTTTCTTTCCTTTTTAAAAATCTTTTAATGACCCCGTAATCCCTTGCATCAGGGTGGAGTCAGGGCAGTTGAATGGAGCTGAATGTTTACTGGCCGGATGCCCTTCCTGTCACCAATGCAGAGTGCACAGCAGATATATATTCATTGTGCCCAGAGAGAGAAATAACTGCCGCTACCTAGGATTGAACTCACAGCCTCCTGATTGTGAGGCAAAAGTTCTACCTCTAGGCCACCGCTCAATTTTCTTTTTCCTTATGCCATTTACTAATTTAGTAGATCGGGGTGTGCCATTGACACACTAAAACTGGGCCTCAGCAGAATTCCTCATGATTTTTTTTTAATGATAAATATATGCTAAATGATATTACTATTAGATGAACTCATAGTTGGCTGAATGACTACCCTCAAAAACTGCTCAGTTGTGGCTACAGATCAGCTTAAAGCAGAGATGTGAAACTTTGGCAGCTTTAAAGCTTGTGGACTTTAATTTCCCCAGCATGGCTGGCTGGGGAATTCTGGGAGTTGAAATCCATAGGTCTTAAAATTGCCAAGATTGGACACCCCTGGTTTACAGACAAATATCAAATGAAACACCAGAAGATTCTGGCCTGGGTCCAGTGCTTTCCAACATTTTTATCAACAACTAGAATGAAGGTGGGAAATTAGGAAGTTTTTAAGAAGTCAGGAAATTCTTTGCAAATGAGACAAAGCACCTCTGGGTGAAAAACAGAAGATTCAAAAAGTTAGGCTTGAGCAGCAGACTGAAATGAATAGGATGGAAGACAAGTAAAATTCTGCATTTAGCTTGGAAAAAAAAAAAGCCCTGAGCTACTTGAATAATACTACATCAAGATCAACAGGAGAGAGAGATTAATAACTGACATTTTCTAAGAGATGGCATAAGAGAGCCAGCTATCAAGAGTGAGATGAGAGCAGAAAAGAGATTTAATTCAATTTTGTAGCTCTCTTGATTCTGCAAAGATGTTTGAAAAATTCAAGGATGTCTTCCTGTTCACTGTGAAACAATCGATCAAACAATCAAGAAAACTGCTTTTGCCCAAGAGATGATAAAAGGAACTGAAAGCGGATGTATTACCTGCCCTTTCTTAACATCAACCAAGCCACTAATTAAAAAGAAGGCTTCAAAAAGGTACTACCTTTTTCAGATTTGAATGCCTCATATTTTAGAGGAAAGAATGAGTGCTCGAAATAAAAGGAATTAAATAAGAGTGCCTATCAGATATTTCTTTTGCACAGGGCGCCGTGTCCAATCAAATAGCATCACCCTGAAACCTATCGACTTAAAGTCTATCTTCCAGTGGAAATTCAAATACAAATGAGTTTTGCAATATGTTCAGGCTATTGCTGTATAGTTCCCAAACAAAATAAAAGTATGGTTCAGAATTGGCGTGCAGTTTTGATTTGCCATGATATTAAAAAAAAAAAATGTTGAGACTCTAGAAAGAGTGAAGAGAAGCACAAGTAAGATGATTATGGGATGGGAGGCTAAAATATATGAAGAATGGTTGCAGGAATTGAGTATGTTTCACTTAATGAAAAGAAGGACCAGGAGTGATATGATAGCTTACAAAGAAGAGCTATTCTCCAAAGCACCTGAAAGCAAGACTAGAAGCAATGGATGGAAACTAATCAAGGAGAAAACAACTTGGAACTAAGAAGTAATTTCCTGACAGTGAGAACAATTAATCAGTGGAACAACTTGCCTCCAGAAGTTGTGAATGCTCCAACACTGGAAGTTTTTAAGAAGAGATTGGACAATTATTTGTCTGAAATGGTATCAGGTCTCTCGCTTTAGCAAGGAGTTGGATTAGAAGATTTCCAAGGTCTCTCCAACTCTGTTATTCTGTTAACTATATAAAAAAAAACATTTCAGAATAAAAACAGTGAATCTTCCATTTAACAGATATCTCTGTGAGTGGACCTCATATGCAATGAACGAACTCCTGAATTATGCATACATACAGCACATAAATCACATGAGTAAAATCCTATTTGGAGGAAAAAGAGATTTGGGTTTAAAGCAGCCCTCCCCTTCATTCATACAGTTAATTGATTAATCTACGCCTTGGATGAGGGAATGCAAAGCTTTTTCCATCATTACAATTAGCACAATTGCTTCTCTGGAAAAGAAAAGAAAGAAAGAAACCGTACATCAAGATATTTATCCCACCAATAAGTAAATTATTTTTGCAGGACGCTGATTTCCAGACAGATCAATCATACTTTACAAAGGGCAAAATTTTCTTACCCATTTCACAATGGGTAAGTGGTTCTTGTGTTATAGCGACTATAAATTTTGTTTGAAGTTGCTTTCTGAAATACATACCAAAAACATATACTATATATTATCTCCAAGAAAATGTCCTGAGCAATGAAAATATAAAAGGCATCACAACGTTGAAACGCTCTCAAAAATCCGCTGAAATTAAACATGTTTGTCAAGAGAAGAGGGGGGAAAAGGGGAAGCTAAATTACCATGATGCAATTAAAATTGAGACTGGACACATGTAAGAAATGTCTTTCAGGGGGAAATTTAAAAAAATAAAAGCTTTGTAGAACACAATTTTTGCTTCCAACATCTTCTATCAAATGCTATTGAAAAATCACAAGAGAACTTGGAGGCGACAGTAATTTCTGTGGATCTCTAACATTTGAGGTTAGACAGGAAACTAGACACAGAAGTTCTGTTTATAGAATTTAAGATTTCTGTCCTTTATATAAAATATCGCACCAACTTGTCTAGTACAACATTAGCAAGGAAATGTTACCCACACACCAGCTGTCATGTCTACACCCTAAAGTCATTATTTATAGAGATTCTCAATCATCCAGGTCATGGTTGTCCTAAAAATGCTTTCCCAAAAGGCAACTGGACTTTCTTGGTGTTTTTTTGTCTTGAAAGTGTTCCTCTTCTTATCCAACAAGCTTGAACTGAAGAAGCAAACCATTTTCAAGGGGAAAAAAAGGCTAATTGCTGTTTGGAAAAGCACCTTTGGGACCTACACTCATTAGCTTTGATTTCTTAGTGGATGATGGTACTCTGGTTGCAAAAATTTGCAAGAACTGCACCACATGTTGTAACGTCTTAAAGAATGACCAATTCTTCCTTTGATGGACCTGGCTGTTACTCATCACCTGAGAATTAAAATATGCAGTCCAGAATCATCCAGAGTTAGGATTACATTCATGGTTTTTTACCCTTAGCTAAACTGGCGGGACTTATAGAAATGATACTTGGAAACATCTGGAAGAGTAGTATAGGACAAGGGTGTCAAACTCGATTTTATTGAGGGCTGCGTCAGGGTTGTGTTCAGGGGTGAGCTTCAAAAAAATTTAGCAACCGTTTCTCTGTTTGGTTGGTGGGTGGGCGTGGCCTAGTCAGCCTCCTGCACCAAGCCCAAGGGGGCATTTTCATCCTCCCGGGCTCCAGAGGCTTTCCTCAAGCTTCTGGGAGGGCGAAAATTGCTCTCTGGAGTTTCTGGAGCCTCTGGGAGACACATTTTTTGCCCCCCTCGAGCCTCTGTGTGGGCTCTGCACTTACCTGGGATCAAAATGGGCCACATGGGAGACTCCTGGGAGGTGGGTAGGGAGGGTAAGGCCAGCCAGTTGTTGCAAGTATCAGTTCAACGAACCAGATGTAAAATTAACATCCAGTTCACCCAAACTGGTGCGAACCGGTAGCAGCCCACCTCTGGTTGTGTTTAACCTTGGGGGCCATGGTGGGCATGGCCAGTTTGACACCACTTGTGTCAGGGGCATGTGTGATGGCCCGAGTGCTTTGCCAGCAGAAAGGGGCTCCCGATCTCCATGTTTGGCTACAATGGCCTCATGCAGCCCCCTGCCATTGAAAACAGAGCTTGGGTGGGCCATGTGTGCCCCCCTGGGCCCCATTTTTGGGCATGACAACTTCCTGCAGCCCTCTGCCAGTGAAAAAGGAGCCCCAAGCTCCATTTTCACTGCCCGAGGCACCATGGGCCGGTCCTTCTCTGTTTCTAGAGGAGCCCCATGGGCCAGATCTAAGCGCCCCGCAGGCCAGATCCCCAGGCCTTAAGTTTGACACCCCTAGTATAGGATCCCTTGTTTATTCAGGGTGGTTGAGCTAGAAGACCTCCAAGGACCCTTCCAACTGTTATTCTGTTAAATCTATTTTCTGCTCTGTACCCCTCACCCCATTTCTGTGACTCTTCGCCAGCAAAGCTTGGGCACAGGGGACGAAAAAAAACCACACACACCTAGAAAAGGAAGTATGACTAGCTTCTTCTTCTTCTTCTTTCTGGCACAGCGGTCGTGAACCATGCTGAAATAAAAGATTCTGCTCATTTGCAAAAGAGATAACTACTATATAAACCCAAACACTGAACCAGATACAGCAACAACAATTGGACTAAGCTTGGTTAGTTCCTCCGAGATGTAGCCTTGTTCGGAAATCCTGCTATTCCGTTAGTCCGTCGTGCACAATTTTTGTGCCGGTCCCCCCCTTCCCCAAATTGGAAAAAAACAACAACCCTCCATTACTAGATTAAACCTATTGTAGAGACCAGACATTATTATTATTATTTTTGTAGGAACCAGCCATGTATTTTCTTTTTCGAGCCAGAAGAAGCTGGAAGGAATAGCGAGAAGCTTGCACGCTCTTTGACCTCCAAAGAGAGTTTCGGTTGCAGAAGGAAAACCTGTGTGTGGCATTAACTTTGATAAGGACAACTTTTCCAACGTTACTGCCTCAAATAGGTGAACCCCATGGAAAATGCGCAGAGACACCACCACCCCCTTAGAAAGGTCTGCCAGCCACCTCAATCGCCAGGAAGCAGCAATAATCGGTTGCATAGCAATGGACAAGCTGGACTAATGAGAGTTGCTAAAGGAAAGAGTGAGGAGGAACCCGCTCCACCCCAGACACACACACACACACACACACACATACACACACCACAAAGCGTTTTTGCTACTGCCGTTCCAGCTCCACCACAACCAGCACCAGCGGGCAATGAGGGAAGGACAAGCCAAAGGAAGAGCAGAGCACGTCCCTTTGCCCGACTTTGCGGCATCAGCGCAACCTGACCTACAGGATGGATTTTCACCATGCTGGCAGAAGAAAGAGATGGAGAGATGGAAGAATAAGAAGAAGAAGAGAGGAGGCAGGGGAGGGAGAAAGAGTCACCACGGCATGAGAAAAAAAGAGAGAGAGAGAGAGAGAGAGGGAAGGAGAAACAGAACGAGGGCAAAACGGAATAAAGGAAGGGGAAATCACAAATAAAGTATATATATATATAGATATATAAAGAGAGAGAGAAGAAATAACGAAGCACTCAGACGAGAAAACTGACAATTTTTCCAAGCCAGAGCAAGGGTGAAAAGCATGCAGAGGCCTGATAACAGAGACAGCCTTTAAAGGGGAAAACTGGTTACTTCCAAAAACAAAAGAGAGAGAGAGAGAAAGACAGACAGACAAAAGATCCTTATACTCCAAAGAAATACACCGGAGTGACAAGGGATCAGGGCACATACAAGGTCTTAACAGCACCATTTTGGATGCTTTAAGGCTAGGAGTTGAAGGGCCATCCTGGTTCAGAGACAAATATGCAGGAAGAGAGAGAGAGAGAGAGAAAGAGCAGAGGGTGAGCAATCCAGGGATATCCACCAACTTCCTTTGTGGCTTTGGGGTTTTGGTGCATGGGCAGCAGAGAAGCCCAGCTTTGTTTTAGTGCATGCTGGCAGCAAGGGGAGATTTGTGGGGGAAAGCTTTGCAAAAACAAAACCAAACATGGAACTGACCCCACTACCCACCCACCCCAAATTCTGCTTTCTGAGAAGTGTGGCTGAAACCTTTAAGACAAGGGTGCAGAGGTGGGCTTCAAAAAAAATTTAGCAAAGGGTTCTCTGCCTGGCTGCTGGGTGGGCGTGGCCATGGTGGGCATGGCCTAGTCGGCCTCCCGTACCATGGCAGGGAGGGGGGTGTTTTTGCTCTTCCCCCGGACTCCGGAGGCTTTTCTCGAGCCTCTGGGAGGGCGAAAACGGCCTCTCTGGGCTCCGGAGGCTCTCTGGAAGCCAGAAACGGGCACATTTCTGGCCTTCCTGATTTTCACCCACCCTGAACCTCCGTGCATGCACCCTGCACTTACCTACATCTAATACAGGCTGCGTGGGGACTCTTGGGAGGGGAAGGCAGGGATGGGCGGGGCCAGCCAGGAGTGGGATTTGGAGGTTCTCCAAACTACACAGAATCTTAGCTAGGGGCTCTCCCTGCGAACCCCCAGCAGCCCAGCCCTGCAGGGGTGTCAAACTTGATTTTATTGAGGGCTACCTCAGGGTTGTCTTTCACTTCAGGGGCGCCGGAATGGGTATGGCCAGCTTGACATCACTCATGTCATGCTCTGCCACCGAAAAAGGACTCGCGAGCTCCGTTTTTCAGCTGGGACGGCCTCCTGCAACCCTCTGCACGCAACCCTCCCGAGCTCCGTTTTCGTGCTGGTCCTTCACTTTCCAGGGCAGCCCCATGTGCCAGATCTAAGCACCCCACAGGATGGATCTGGGCCCCGGGCCTTGAGTTTGACACCCCTGCTTGAGGAAATGACAACTTTCTGGCTGTAGGGATGCTTGCTAAAATATTGACTTTTTTTTTAAAGTGCCTGGGTAGTTTCAGCCAAGTTCCTTGTCAGACTGAGAGGCAGGCAAGTGCAGTTAGTCCTCGGCTTACAGCAGTTTATTTAGTGTCCGTTCAAAGTTACATCGGTTCTGAAAAAAGTGACCTGCAGCCATTTTTCACCCTTAACGACTTTGGTAGCATCCCCGTGATCACATGATCAAAATGTTTGGGGAAAAGGAAGCTTTTTTTAAAAAAAAATCCTAAATAGAGACATCGAGAAATCCAGGCAATCTTTCAAAAGACTGCCCAACTTGCTTTATATCCCATACGGCCAAAAAAGGAAGAAAGAAAATATTTCTTTGTGTCCCTCTCTGGCAGAAGAATTGAAGCTTTGACATAAATTGTATAAGCTCTCTTGTGCTTCTTGGTTTTATGGCGGCATAAAACAAGGGCCAAGGAAAGGAAGACTAAAAATATATATTTTTTTTTAACTAGCCTGGTTATAAACCATCCACAATGCCTGCAGCCCTTGACAACTTTACAGAGCCCCCTCATAAAAGAACAATTTAGTCTGAGGGGTGGCTATGTGCTTTAATGGGACCTCTTAAAACAAACCATAATGGATAAAGAATGAAACACAAACTACTTTTCGTCCCTTGTTTAAAAGCACGGATCAATGTTATAAAGTACTCTGTGTTTTACCGCTTGCAATATTTTAGTCTTGGGCAGAAGAACTAGGCAGTCAAAACATCGCTGGAGGTTTTCAAGAAGAGACTGGACAGCCACCTGGAATGGTATAGGCTCTCCCGCCATAGTCAGGGACTAGAACACCTCCAAAGTCCCTCCCAACCCTATTATTCCATGTTAAGGGAATAACGAAGTTGGAAGGGACCTTGTAGATCACCTAATCCAAACCTTCCTCCCCCCCGAGCAGGAGACCCTACTCCATTTCTGACAGATGGCAGTCCAGTGTCTTCTTGAAAGCTTCCAGCGATGAAGCTCCCACAACTTCTGAAGGCAACTTCTGTTCCATTGATTGATTGTTCTCACTGTCAGAAAGTTTCTCCTTATTTCAAAGTTGAATCTCTCCATCCATTATTCCTTGTTTGGACTTTGGTTGCCTTGGAAAACAGCTTGACCCCTTCCTCGCTGTGGCAGTCCTTCAAATATTGGAATACTGCTATTATGTCTCCCCTATTATATCCTTCTCTTCACTAGACTAGTCATGCCCAGTTTCTGCAACCATTCATCATATGTTTTAGCCTGCTTTCACGTTCTATCATGAAAGGCTGATGGTGTAGGATTTCATCCAAGGCCCACTAAAATGTTTTTTAGTGCCTCACGAATGGATGGTTTTCATTGGCCATTTCGGGACTCTAAACAGAAAAAACAAAATAGGGTCTTCCCAAAAAGTGTTTTTTCCAAAAAAGACCACAGGACTTTCTTGGTTTGTCGGTTTGTATTCTTGAAAAACGTTTTGCTTCTCATCCAAAAAGCTTCAGTTCAGACTGAAGTAGAGTCCTGTTTCATTTCTTTGAAAGCCAAAGCAAGAAGCGTTGACTTTAAGAGTCCCTGCGTGGTCCTCATAGATTCAAGTTTCTATTTACCTCGAAAGAAGTGGTCACCCCTGCTCTGCCAATTGGCTTGAACCAAAGAGAGGGAGGGACATCCTGCAGAACGGGGGAAACCCCAAAGCCACAAAGGATTGTGAGTGCGATAGTTTGTCCTAGTTTTTGAAATGCCTTATTCCCCTTTAAAGGAAAAGAAAAGGATTTAAAAATAATAATAATAATAATAATAATAACCAAATAAATAAATAAATAAATGTTATTGGGGAGGGGGAGCCCCTCTCACGTCCCATCCCAGACCCCTCACCCCAACAGAATCCCCCAAACCCATCACCATTCTTCCAGACATTAATCACCCTTACCTATTGAGCTGAGGAGTGGCTTGTCTCGACAACACTGCCCAGATAGCTGAGATTAATCAAAAACAAAGCAGTTATCAACATCCGCACGGAGCCAAACTCCACAAGACATCAGCAAGTCAAAAGGGGAGGGGGCAAAAAAAAATCAAAGGAAAAGCGAGGGAGGAAAAAAATAAACCAAGAGACAAACGAACAAACATTGCTGGAGAAAGTAAGGGGGAGGAAGAAAGGAGAACTAAAAGTGTAGAGAGCTTCATCATCAATGCAACAGGGGAATCTAGTACGAAGGACTTCTCAATGCTACGGATTGGGTCCCTCACTGCCAAGTTCCCTCAGGTCAGTTCCAACTCTTCTTCCCAAAGGATCCTGGGAATTGTAGTTCCATCAGGAGAAAAATGGCTGACATCATGAAAGAGGATCTGAGGCCATCATTGAAGATGGCAAATTGCCCTCCGCCCTCTAAGGAAAGCCCATTTGAAACTTCATTTGTGAAGCCACCAGTGTGGAGTCCCTGTCTAGTTCAGAGCTTCCAAAAATTTAACTACAATTCCCATGATTCCCTGGGGGGAGCCATGATCACTAAAGGGACTTGAAAAACAAATATATTGTTCATGGTGCAGACAAGGGGCAAGGAAACTCTATGTCAAGGGTCTTCAAACTTGGCAAGTTTAAGACTTGTGGGCTTCAACTCCCAGAATTCCTGAGTTAACATGACTAGAGGAGGAATTGTGGGAGTTGAAGGCCACAAGTCTTAAAGCTGTCAAGTTTGAAGACCCCTGCTCTATCCTTCAGATATCATGGGACAATAGTACCCTTTCTTCCTGACTAATGAGACTGGGAGGCCAAAACCCAACAAGATCTAGAAGGTCTTGTATTCTCCACCCTTGCATTAGGGAAGACTTCCATGGCTTGGGTGCTGATGTGTGGACTTCAGCCTCCAGAACCTCCTCAGCTAAGATGGCTTTGCAGAGAATCCTGAAATTCATCAATCTGGAGGTAGACAGTATCAGAAAGTGATATTTTCCTGGTAACAGACTTTGGTGTAACCTTGGGTCCATGAGGTCCCTTTTTCCCAATCAGAGATGTAGCTTTCGGTGCTTTTTCTCTGGTTGCTTTCAAATACCAAGAGACTGCTCTGTCCTTTTTTGTGTACGTACATCTCTCTTCTCCTATAGTCTAAATCTCCTGAAAGCAGCATTCCATAATTGTGCTGATTAGGTTCATTAATGAGCTTCCAGGCAGTACAAATAAAATGGCAGAAGAGGAAGCGTGACAAGGAGAATGAAAGTCAACCTCACCCTGTTACACTCAGACCATTGTAGCTTATGCTCCTGCCAACTTAGCAGTGGCAAACCATGCTTGTTCCCATCACAAGCAGACCACACCTCCCATCCTTTATTCTCCCTTTCTCTTTTCCCCCTCCCCATCCAGATGGCACAATGCTCCACTCATTTCCAGAAAGTCCCCGGGATTAAAAGGGAAGAGCAGGGGGATACAACTCCACCACATCAAGAATCAAAACAAAAAGCTGCGCCAACAAAGAACAACCAAGATGGGAAACACTGCCATCAGACAGAGGAGCAAAGGAGAGAAGGAAGAGACAGAAAGAGAGAACACTTTGCCTGAGTAACCAGCTGCTGGAGAGAAGATCAGCTCCAGTCACCTTTCTTCGTCAGGATCCAAGAATGTTGACTTCACCGTGGTTGGGTTGGGTTGGGGTTCTAAGTTGATGTTGGGTTTTTGGGTTCCCCTTCTCCTGGCGATTTGTTCAGGGGCTAAAGCCCTGGACAAACCAGGGGGCAAAGCTTGTAGCACCCTTTTTGGAGATGAGGAAGGTAAGGTGGCTTGGGTAACCTAGTTGGAACCAGGGAGGAAGATCAATCCTATTGGGAGGGGGGAAGGAAGGCAAAAACTAGGGTTTCATGTTCTGGGAAAGTCAACAGCCAGGAATGAGAAAAGCAAAATGTCAGTAATTTCTAGAGTTCAGTCACCCCGATCCCCACAAAGCCCCAACCGTCCTCTCTCCAAAGACCTCTGAATCTGAAATGTTGTTAACTTTGTTCCTCTGAGGCGTCAGTCCCCAAGCCAGAAGCAACCTCTGAATGAGATTCCCCATGGAACAATGGAGGGTGGAAAGAAGTGGGAGTTTCAAGTAACAAACAAGGCAAAACCACAACTAACTCAGCATTCTGCTGATCTAGCCTGCTGAGCTGAGCAACCACCACAGGCACCAAGAATTGCCCCAACAGTACAAAGTTTGAACTTTGGGAACTAGTCATCTCCAAAAATAAAAATAAAGGGTGCCTAGATCAACTCTAAGGATTCCATTGATGGTGTTTGGGGAAGGACTTTGGGGGAAGGATGGGAGCGGGTGAGGTAGGAGGGAAAGAAGGGCTGGTAAAAAAAGGAAGGCAAGCAAATTCCACTTGTGCGTGCATACCCTTACCCTGAACTGGTTGTCGGTGTCAGCTCTGGCCTATGGGTTTCCTCCCCAGTCCTCCTTGGCGAGGAGATCTGTCCAAAGACATCCATGGATTCCATGGGCATGGAGGGGCAATGAGAGGGAGGAAAGCCGGTGGCCAAAGAGGTGAAGGCCATCGTTGGTCGGAAGCTGGGACTCCCTCCACGACTGCTCTGGGCAGGAGAACCGGTGGAGGGCGTCGACTTGCGTGAGAAGCTGACTGCAGCCGGGGGCTGCAAGGTGATCTCCGATATCTCTGCCTGCTGGATGAGGCCGGGTCGTGGTCTGGCACGGGCTGTCAGCTCTGGGGAGCTGGTGTGGGAACTGAGGGGGCTTTGAGTCAGGGGTGAAAGCCTTGACGGTTGCAACACCACCTGATGTAAACTGGGCTCCACCCTCCTGGCTTGCCGAGGGCTTGGCCGAGGTCTTGGTTGTGGGTCATACCACCTTGTGTCTAGGCCAAATGTGCTTGTGCTGCTGTGGCTGACTGGCTCGGACGGCCCGTGGTAAGGCAACACCGGTATTCCCATGCCTTGACTGGTATGTCTTAGCTGCCCTTGGCTCACCATTGGTTGCATAGGTTTGTCCTGCCATTTGGGGGTGATGGGCATCATGGAAGGTTGGCTCCTGCTGGGTGACTTGCCAGCCCAACTCTTGGGTGCCTCCAGGGCCAGAATGCCAGGGTAGGATGCAGGAACCTGGAGGGAGGAAGGCGGAGGTCCCCTTGGAAGACTGGCCTGGGGCGGCATGCTCTCAGACATTTCGCACGGATGGAGCTGGTGAGGAAAGAGGATGGGTGAAGACTCCAGGCCACTGAAAGGGAACTCGGCCCTGCCCCACGGTTCAGGGGACCGGCCTCCCGTTGGAGTCTGAGTCAGGGGCAGTGTGCTGTTTGAAGCATTTTCTCCATTCTCTTCAGGGATGGTAGGGTGGCCAAAAGGTCCTTCTGAATGCAGGGGAGGGGAGGACATGACGGAGCTGAGAGGGCTCACCTCTGGCATGTAGAATGGTGGTGGGTCCATCTCTCCAGGGCTGCTGCTACTGAGGTAACCGTAATATAGGCCATGGTGGAATGGCCGGGGGCCTGGGGGCCGGGCCTGACCAGTGGCTTGAAGGGCCCCTGTTCCCTCCAGACCCCGATGGAACCTAGGACTGTATGCTGGTGGCTGCAGATAAGACTCCTGGCTGGAAGAAAGAGGCGTCAACTGGGACTTGAGGGCCACAACAGAAGGAGGCATCACAAGGTCATCATTTTCTTCATCAGACTGGCGGAACTCGGGGTACATATCTGTTTCCTCAACGAAAGGGAAGCCTTCGATCCGACGGGACTTGAGCGAGGGCTCCATCTCGGAAGGATCCATGACGAAGCGGCCATCTGGCCCACGGCTGATGAGCTCGATGGGGGTGGTGGCCTCGGCTTCAGCTTCAGCTTTGGAAACGCTGTACTTCTTGCTGCTGATAGCCCGTTTGGTCCTCTTATAAAGAGACAGCTCCTTCTCCTTGCTTGGACCTTGGTCATCGGACGACTCAGAAGGGGGCCGTAGGGTACGGATGCTCTCGGGACTCACCTTGCCAGAAGACAACCTAGGAAGGAGGAATGGAAGAAAGAAGGAAAGCTACAGCGCCACCTGAAAAATACCTCAACAAACTCTAGGACGTGAGAATAAGGCTGTAGAAATCATTCAGAGAGGAACTCCAGGCAAGGAATTTATCAAGGTCATGTATGACTTTAGGGCACTCTTTCCCAACCTTGTCAACTTAAAGATGGGTGGACTTCAATTCCCAGAATTCCACAGCCAGCCAGTAGTTTTCTCAGGGTTTGACTCAGCACTTTTGAGGTGGGCTTTCCCAGGTCATTTGTATATAACCTGTACACAACAATGTGGACACACACATATACTTTTCTGAAGGGAACCAATGCCAGCAATTTTCCTCCGCTTTGTTATGGAAGGCAACAAAACCACAGGTTACTTTTTTTCTCCAAGCAGTAATGGCCCCATTAAAATATACTTCTGAGAGTTTTACAAAGTCAAGGAACAATTGGATATAAAGTTATTTTGCCAAATTATAAGCATGAATATCAGACTTTGAAGACAAGCTCATTAAAGCACCACCGACTTCAACAATGAGCACCATAACAAGATCCAACTAACATCTAATTTCTCTTGAAGGCCTTAAGACCAGAGGGCCAGCAGTTCCTCTTTGCAACTGTTTTCTCTGTGCAACTGTTTTCTATGAGCCATGGTGGCGCTGTGGTAAGAATGCAGTACTGCAGGCTACTTCTGCTGACTGCCAGCTGCCTGCAATTTAAGAGTTTGAATATCACCAGGCTCAAAGTTGACTCAGCCTTCCATCCTTCCGAGGTGGGTAAAATGAGGACCTGGATTGTTGGGGGCAAGAGGCTGACTCTGTAAACTGCTTAGAGAAGACTGCAAAGCACTGTAAAGCGGTATATAAATCTGAGTGCTATGGCTATGTGCGATGAGATGCTTGAGATGAAACTCTGAAACATCTTGCATCCCTACCATTTCCAAGCAGGAGAAACAATTCCCGATTTTGCAGTAGTTGTAGCTCTGAAACGCTCCACTAAAGCCAACCATCTCCTGTTTCTTTGACCTCCCCAGGCTTACAGATTCTGTATGACTGTCTAGAAGACCTGCATGTGGAACCTCAAGGCATTAGGAGAACATCAACCTGGAGAAGATTGATGTCAGCAGGGGGCCTTTTAGCTTACCATCCATCGAACTATAACTTCTGCACTCACGATGCAAAATACTTACGGAGACTCTAGACTCTTCCTGCAGTGGGTTATAGAAAGAGGAGGGTCTGCAAAGCAATAAAAAAGAAGAAGGTAAGAAAGAGACCATTACAGATCCAGGAATGAGAAACTATGTTCCTTAAATAAGTCAACTCTGGACTTTGTGCTTGAGGTAGGGGGAAAAGTGGAACTTTGATTTTGGACGTTACCAGTTAGATAGATTCGTTGTTATAGAAATGGCTAATTTACATTAGTCGAAGTCAAAAGTTGAGGTTTGATGTTATTCTCTTATTCTACTGCACCAAAGGGAGTTGGAAGTCAACTCGTTTTCTTACTTTTTCCCTACTTTTCTGCACATTTCCCTTCCCTTCTCTGTCCGTACCCACTTGGGTTGCTTTTATTTTGAAGGCAATTTCTTTTTTCTTTTTTTAATTTACATATGTTGTGCATGCATGCCTACACAGGCTTACAGGTTCGGCCTTCTGCAACTTTCCCAGTTTCTAATTGCCCAACCCTGACATAGCTCCTTAAAAGTTGGAGATGCATTGCTTAACAATTAGGATCAGATGGACTTTGGAAACGGAGATGCATCAGACCCCAGGGATCTTAACAACTGGACTGAACTTATATTCTCTTCCCTGAAAGAGAAATTGTGGGATATTCTGGGATGCCTTCCTTTCCCCTTTTCTAAGCCTGCCTTGCTTTCACCTGAGTAGGATCACCAACAAGATCAATCAGGGCCAACAAGTCCTCACCTTTTTTGCGTTTGAGCTTCCGTTTGCGTTGCTTGTTGACAAAGCATGCCGCCAATGTGCTGAAAAGAATGGCAGCGGCGAGGAAACAAATCGTAGCAACAATGCCCGCCAACACCGGACGTGCCAATCCTTCATCAGTCAGCTCTGGCTGCGGAAATATGTCTGAGTAGAAAAGAAGATAGAAGGTGTGAGTAGAATTAAGGTTTGGAGATGCCTACAGAAATATCTAACAGCTCTAGATGGGGAAGTCTGGGAAATCAAACTCTATAGCAAGGGTCTTTAAACTTGGCAAGTTTAAGACATGTGGACTTCAACTCCCAGAATTCTTGAGCTAACATGACTGGAGGAGGAATTCTGGGAGTTGAAGTCCACATGTCTTAAAGCTGTCAAGTTTGAAGGCCCCTGCTCTATAGGACGGCTAAAGTGATTTTTATTGAGATTGATTTATAATAACAGAATCTTACTAATTTGATTGTGCTTCTTATTTTCCCCCACTCCCTTATACTCTAATGAATGAGGGGAGTATCTGACTCTTCCAAATGTTATCTCTTTTCTCCAGACGTAAAAAAAAAGAATGTTACTATTTTCATTAAAATTTTAATTATGACAGTTTTCTCCTCATGACAAGCATCTGAAGAGTGTGTCACAGGGTATTTATTTATTGACCTATTAAATGTGTTTGTCACCCCTCTCATTGTCCCCTTTCGCTGGGTGACTTACAACGTGAGGAAATGATAGTGTACAAGATTAAAAGAGTAGAACAAGAAGTAGATTAAAATGAACAAGAAACAGCTGTGATCATGGGGGGATATATCATAGAATGGAGGTGAGATCTTCTATTCTATTAATCCAGTAACCACCTGCAGGAGAATGCAACTGGCAGTGCCGGACTTAATAATATAATAAAATTGAAGATGTTACCTAGTTTGGTAATGAAATGTCTGAAAGAAAGTAGCCAAGCTCAGGGACCATCAATGACCCCACAAGTTTTTCATGAATTTCTGGGAATTCTATGAGTTGATATCCACCTCTCTTAAAGCGACCAAGGATGAGAAACACTGCTCTAGACTGAAGAATGCTTTTAATTTTGGGTGTGTGTGTGTGTGTCGAAATCATCACAAAGGACTCCTTGTTCCTAGAGCTGATTGAGATGATCTCAGAACTGTGTTAGATTCAGAGGCTGAACACCTGCCTGCCAAGGCAAGTAAAATCATTACTTACCTGTGCTGGAGACTCCAGCAATATTGCTGGGTTCGCTAATTAGACCTTGCATGACAGCCAAAATTCGGAACTCGTACCACGTGTCCTATAACATGAAACACACAAGGGTCAATCATCTCAATAATGTCAATGGAAACCAATGTCATCCTTATTCAAGGTAACAAACCATTCCCAAGGGAAGGGAGGGAGGTGGCAAAAATATTCCTTACAACCAGACGTGAGTTCAGCTACCTGTATTAAGTAGAACTAGCTCTTATTCAACTGGCCACCATTTGAATGTGTTGGCACTGCAAAGCTTCTCCAACAATACGACCCAAGACAATCCTTTGGAGAATTCCAAGATAGATAGAAAAGAGTATCTGCAGGTCAGGATTGAAATGTGGGGTCCTCGATACCCTCTGAGCTTGGTTGTTTTCTTGAAGACATTTCATTGCCAGACTAGGTGACACCATCAGTGTCACCTTGTTTGATAACATCACTGATGATGTCCCCTGGTTTGATAATGAATCATCTGCAAGAAAACCACCCAACGTAGAGAGAACCAAGGTCCCCACAATTCCGATTCCAAGGAACAAATGCAGCTATTAATTTTGTAGCAAAACCAGACCAACCCATTTTTCAACACCGGGACCTCTGATAATCTGGCAAGCATAGCATGAACCTTACTACAGTTTAGCTGCACTCCTCTATGTTCCTATATGAAAAACAAGTCCTGCTAACTTAATAAATTTACTTCTGGACAGGGTTGCAGCAAAGGTTTTTCCCCATAGATCCATTCGAGCAGGCATTTGTGCAAGTTGATTATTTATGAATCCACATTCTGATTTACTTATAAATGGGATTTATATCCTGATGTTCTGCCTTGAAGAGTGCTATAAGATAGCTTCTATCATTAAATATAGATGATGTACCATCAGCACCATAATCATAAAAGATAATAGCAGTCCAGATAAATTCAACAAAAGCACATGTCAAATCCAGGTAGAACCGAGAGGACTTAAAATCAAGGCCCTCACAAGATTAAATAAAATTTAAAACAGGGGAGCAGGAACAACAGAAGAGAAATAAGAGGAGGCTGCTCTGTGGATTTCTTTTCCTTACAGATAACTATTTTTTATTCCTACTTTTTCTTTTTCTTTTCTTTTTACTTTTTCCTAGTCGTATTGAATCTCACCTTTTGAATTCTCACTTCCAACCTTATCTCAGTGTGAAACTTATGCAACATCAGCAATAGGATTTTGTTTTTTAAAAAAATCAATTTACATGGATTTGGAGATTATATTCCTATGTAATTAATGTGTGTGTTTGTGTGTGTGTGTGTGTTTGTGTGTGTGTGTGTGTGTGTGTGTGTTCTTTCCCCCTTCCACTTTTTTCTGTTTTGTTTTTTCCTGTTGCTTTTTACTGAACTAATCATAATGGAAAACATGGGGGGAAATATATTATTCAAGCCAAATAGTTTAATTGTTTTGGAACTTTTAATCCCAGCAATTTGGAATATGAGGTATAGCAATCGCACTTAAGATTTATCTGATCAAGGACCTTATCCAATATAGACATTGAGATAACAGGTCTGAAATTCTCGATCTTTCCAGATTCTTTCCTTTTTGAAAATAGCGATGGCACTTAGACTTATATACCGCTTCACGGTGCTTTGCAGCCCTCTCTAGGCAGTTTACAAGTAAGCATATTGCCTCCAACAATCTGAGTCCCCCTTTTACTGACCTCAGAAAGATGAAAGGCTGAGTCAACTTTGAGCAGGTCAAGATTGAACTCCAGACTATAGGCAGAGTTAGCCTGCAATGCTGCATTCTAACCATAGCACTACCATGGCGCCACAGATATCACATCAAGCAATTATGTTTGTCCTGTTCCATCAAATCATACAACATTGCTTTGACAATAGGACTAGTGTCCAAAGGATGGAAAAAAGTCACTCACCCTTTTCCCAGAGCTTCCACTCACCTGAGTCAAATCCTTGGCAAAAAAATCACTGTCGCTCCCTAAGATGGCGTCATCCAAAATCTCCCATCTTTCTCCAACCCGAAATTCCATGATAAATCGGTCAATCGGAAAACTGTGATTGGCTGGAGGGAGCCATGACAGCAGAACACCTTGCTGGGTCCGGTTAGCTGTTAGGCACCTTGGTGGAGTAACCAGCACCAGAGGTTCTGGTGTTGTGACAGGGAATGCTGGAGATATGGTTTTTAATAAATAAATAAATAAAAAGAGAAGAGGAAAAAAAGTAAATAATCAGGATAGGAAAGGACTTCATTGATAGCACGAATGTCTAGTTCTAGAGGACATTTGCAGACCTATTTGGCTAATATTATTTAAATGGATCCTTCTCTTTGGCTTCATGTAAAATTGAACAACTTCTGAGCCACAATGTCTATGCAGATTCTCAGTCATCCAAGTCATGGTGGTCCCAAAGGTATTTTTTTCAAGAGGCAGCTGGACTTTTTTGTTTTTCTTTGAAGACATTTTGCTTCTCATCCAAGTAGCTTCTCATTTCTGACTTCAGAACTGAAGAAGCTTCTTTAATGAAAAAACAAAGGAAGGAAGTCCAGTTGCTTCTTGAAAAAGGACCTTTCTGAGGCAAAAGTCCTTCTTGTTAGTTTATCAGGCCAATAAAGAACAGCATCACACATTTTTAGTATTTTAAGGTAGGGATCACTATAAAATTATAGTGATTCTACAATTAAATATTTAAAAGATTTTTTTTTTAATTGAAGCCTTCTCCAATTCTCCTTCTCTCCAATGTCCAAAAAGAAGAAAAAATAGATCCACCAGATTTCATACCGCTGCTTCCCAGTGGCTTCTGATGTGTCTGTGGTATCCAGCCCCTAAAATGTTGCCCCTCTTCTGAATAGCCTTCTCTGGAATTTCTGCCTCCCCTTCCTCCTTCCATGTAGATCCTTCTCAAAATCTGTCTTTCTGTGACCTCTTTAACTTAATTTTCTTTATAATAAGTGGCCTTGGGAAAATGTGATTTTGAAGAGGGGCAGCCCAAGTCTCAAAGTGGAATAAAATACCAATAGAAATGAGTATTTGTAGTTCAGGGTTGAACTGTGGAGTTCTTGATGCTCTTTGAGCTTGGTTGTTTTCTTGCAGATGTTCCATGATGAACTGATGATGCTACCTAGTTGGGTCATGAAAGGTCTGCAAGGAAACAACTAAGCTCAGAGTGCCCAGCTGGAATAAAACAGAGATATTTGTAGGCCACTCTTTCTCCAGGAGCTTAAGACAATCTCCATAGCACATACCTTCCTCCAGTTGTTTTAGCCTAACACTCTTTGGAACAAGTTAGATCAAGAACTGCTAAGGACCCTACTCTGAACTTCTAAAGATGACCTTGAACCTGCATCTCTGGTACTAATCCAGCACTTTAATCAATTAATCACACCAGCTTTTTGTTCCCCGTGTCACCACTGTTCTACAACTCCCTTTCTAACCCATATCTGTGGCTTAAACAAACTAACCCCAATGATAAATCTGATTCACTTAGATTATTTTATCACATGCTATAACGTGCAAATAACAATTCCAAATTGGCAATAAGGGAGAAGGAAACTGATTCACTGGAAAGGACAACAGAAGTATTTGTACAACCTACCACAATAGAAGTTCCACTCATCTTCTGAATCATACCTATCCAGCCCTATCAGGAGTGGTCCAGATGCTTTCCAGAAATCAATTGTTCGTTCCAAAAGAACACAACGTTTGGAACATCATGTGAAGCCTCCAATTTTGGAATACTAGTTTCTGGAAAACTCCTGGAGTTTCTGTTGCCCAGAATTCTGAAAATAGAACAGTAGACTTTGTACATCGTCTATCTAGAACTTTGCTGAATGGGTACAAACAAAGAAGGGTGGTGGAAAGCATTCATCACCAGGGCTCACCTAAAGTATTTACGGTGACCACCTCACTGAAGGAGCTTGTGCCCAGCTTATTTTGGGCCAAGACACTGAACTGGTAGGCCGTCTCTGGTTCTAGGTTATCCACAAGCAACCAGCTGGGACCAGCCGGTACTGGAAGGGAAAGCCAATCATGAGGTCCGAACTGTGCCCTCTTCATCCTAGAGAGAGAGAGAGAAGAAAAGACCATCCAAGGAGCAGGTTCTTCAGAAAGAAAGAACCTCCAAGGAAAAACAGAAAGAAGGATAAAGCAGCAGAGAGATGGAGAAGGGACCAAGAAGGGGAAAGCAGAGACAATTTCTTAACTACCAATGGCCTTGTTTGGGGATTGATCCCGATGCCGGGATTCTATTTACTCTCTCTTCCTCCCCATCCCCCCCTCTCTCTCCTCTCTCTCTTTTCTCTCTCTTCTCTCTCTATCCTCTCTCTCTCTCTCCCCCTCTTGCCTCTCTCTCTTCTCTCTCCCCCATCCTCTCTCTCTATCCTCTCTCTCCTTCCATCCTAACTCTCTCTCTCTCCCCCTCTCCCTCCCTTCCTCCCTCCCTCTCTCTCTCCCCCTCTCTCTCTCCTCTCTCTCTTTTCCCTCTCTTCTCTCTCTATCCTCTCTCTCTTCTCTCTCCCCCTCTTGCCTCTCTCTCTTCTCTCTCTCCCATCCTCTCTCTCTATCCTCTCTCTCCTCCCACCCTAACTCTCCCTCTCCCCCTCTCCCTCCCTCCCTCTCTCTCCCCCCTCTCTCTCTCTCTCTTTTCCCTCTCTTCTCTCTCTATCCTCTCTCTCTTCTCTCTCCCCCATCCTCTCTCTCCTCTCTCTCCTCCCACCCTAACTCTCTCTCTCTCCACTCTCTCCCCCTCTCCCTCCCTTCCTCCCTCCTTCCCTCTCTCTCTCCCTCTCCCCCTCTCTCTCACACACACACTTTAAGAAATTGCACCAGTCATCTAAATTCCATGTGGAGAAAAAAATGAATTTGGTGATCTAAATCAACTTGGCAACTTTAAGACATGGCGATTTCAACTCCCAGAATCCTCCAGCTAGCCAACGTGCAAAGAATATATCCTACTGGCATGTTGATTTCAGTCTGCATCACTTGATTACAAGGAGTAAGTGGGAAAGGACAAAAAAAGACAATCTCCATCCTTCGACATCATATCTCTTTTGGCTGCTGCCATTTAAACGTGTGCTACCCACATTCCATCAAGTGTTGTTGTTGTTTTTAAATCTGAATTAGATAACTTGGTTGTTGTTGTTTTTCAAACGGCATCTCGAGAGGGTTCAAAGGTCTAGTATGAAGCTCTTCTACTTCCCCCTCTATAAAAACTTGGATATCTCAAGGTTTACATTCTACATTTATGCAAGCTGTCGAATGACAACTGTCGCAAACGGGTAGGGTAATCAACCCAGTTTCTGCTTGTCCTCGGATCACCTGAGCGCATATTTTGCTTTTCAAATGGCATGACTGATGAACTCATGAAAGCCACAAGCAGTGCGCTAACGATGAGAAAGTTTATGTATGCGCATCAGCCACCCTGCTGCCTATTGGCATCTTACCATAAATGCCTGGTTATTTGATCAGGCAGGTGTAAACATTCATTAAGGGTGACTCTCTTCACAGCGTCAAACCAACTTGAATGGCAGACACAGACATGGAGACTAAGATGACTCAGATGTCCTTAGCACAACAGCCAAATGACCCTCTGTGCTGCATGTTGCTTTCAGCTATGCTCACCTCTGATGTCATTTCAGCAATGGTGAAGTGCAAGCTATAATCTCATCCCTTCTGGCCCCAATCCAGGCCAAAACCACGGAAGATAAAACACTGAAACAACCAAACTGGGATTGCCAATTTATTTTGGAGGCTTTCTTTGGCACTCTGAATGCTATGCTGATTTTTCTCCAAGATGATCCATCCCTAAACCTGTTCCTTCAAGTCTTCCAACACTGCACTGTTCCTGAATCCATCCACCCCGCCTAAATTTCCTTCCCTCTTTCCAAAAATCAGAACAGTTGTTTATTATTGGACTTGTGCACCTAATATTTAAGTTACCAGTAGACTTTCCTGGTCAAATGGGATGAAGAGAGGCAGAAAGAAGAAAGGAGGATAGGAAGAAAATAGGCAACCTAATACAGAAAGCAATGGGTATTATCCTTATTTAGCCAAATTGGGATAATGCCAATCGATTTAAAGGAAAGGAGGTTTGTTGCAGTGATAAGGATTTGCAATGGCAATGAAAGTCCAATGTCTTATCTAAATTGTCCACTGCTTTCAAACCAAACTACCAGCAATGTTCTAAGTTCTCATGCTGGTGAATTGTTTGCTTTCACCTCGCTACTATTTAAATACCGGAAATATGCCCCCCCGCAAAAAATAAAAATAAAATCTATAGGAATCTATAGGACCTGACTTTAGGGATTTTTTCAACAGAAGCTGATCGTTTGCACATACATCATTTGATTAATCAACACCAAAAGGACTTGTGAACTGACTCAAGGAGTGAAATTTAAAGAAAGGTGAATGGACTTCCCATCCCAGGAAACAATCTATGTAGATTCTGGCTTTAATTTTGTTTTTCAGAAGAACCTCAACGAAATGCCTTCAAGACCTACAACTGAATAGCAATTTCGATGGGACTCCAGATGCAGGGATAACTTTATTGGGGAGAGGAATTTTGCAGCTTACTGGAACACCCTATATTTTCTTCTGTAAAATCTGAACAACTATTTTGGAATACTGAAAAATATTGCATAAGTGGTCCAGATACCTTTCTGGCATGACAGCGTTTTCACACTTCCCTGTCACTCTTCGAAACTGCAGGTGGGAAGTGAAGTGTGAACTAACCTTCAATTTTCTACTGACATGTGATTTCTAAAATTAAATTAAGCCCCTACAAAGAAAGAACCTGGACAAAGTAGATTATTAGGAGGGGAAAGTTTTCAATTCAAAATGGATATTGGCACCTAAGAGCCATCTGGACTTATTTAGACCTAAATGTAGGAAAGATGTAAATTGTCTGAAGCTCAATTCCAGTATGTCATATTTTAGAGGTATAATAGATGGTGCACACTGATGAATATACGACCATTAAATTCCAGTAACTTTTAGCAAATCTTGATATTGGTAGCCTTGGAAGACAGCTTCTAAATAACAATTGCATCCAATTTACAAGAAGGCAGATGTGAATAGTTATATCACTACATAAAATTTGATACATCTGTTTTTTTCCAGCTGGTGCTTTTCAGATATGTTGAGGGTGCATTTTGTTGAAGAAGGATAGATTACATAATACATAGGATGTACAGCATACTAACCAATTGGAGGATTACACAACACTAGTTTAAGCTAAGTCAGATGTTTGGTTAAACACGTGGTGGAAATCCAACTGTGTTCTCAGCTTTTGTGTGAAACAAACCATCAAAAGATGCCAATGTATAGTTTATTTGGGCCCAACACATCACATGAATATAGCACTATTATGTCAGATTTAGAAATCAGCAAGTTGGGTAAACTCAATTATTATGCTCAAAGGTTTATCAGGTCTTGTTTGCTTGAGACCACAGGTCTGAAGATGGACCACAGATATATTGCTGGTTGGGTGCCAACTATGGAACTATGACAAGCTTTTGTTTTTGTTCTGTTCTGTTTTGTGTTTTGTTTTGTTTTATTTCTTTCTTTCAGAGGAAGAATGGATCAGGACTAGATCTCTATCCAAATGGAATTGGGTGGGCAAAAGATCATATTTAAGATTTTAGCTTCCCTTTGCGACTGCTGTTTCCCCAGGAATGCAAGCTACTGTTTCAACACACAGGTTAGGATAACCACAGGCATCAATCTAAACCCTTCGTTTTTCATGATTCAGATCCTGATTTGGAGATTCCTGCTGGATTCTATTTAACTAAAAATCAAACATACGAGGCCCAAGAAAGCATTTGATGTGATAGAATGGTCAATGCAAATCCCATGAAGAGTACTTTGGGTTCCATCAGAGGAAAAAAGCAAGGTTTCTATGTCACAGATCATCTCTTCACGGTGGGAAAAGTCACCTCAAGAAGGGATAGACAAAGCCCCATTCCTCTATGCTACAAAAGCCAGCTAATCAAGATCAGGGATTGCAAAACTCTCATTGCTCAAACGGGACACCTGCATATTGTTGCTACACAATCAACATTCAGGGGAACTCAGTTTAAGAAGGACAAGGTCTCAAGTCTACTGTTCACACTGGCCAACTGGGAAAGAAAAGAAGCAGAGAGCAAAGCATGCTGGGATGACTCACAGAGGGCCGTACCAAACTGAGAATGTCTGTTCATATCCACCATCATAGCCAGATTCCCAGGAAACGTTGGCCGAGGTCATGGAAACACCAACGCGCACATTACTTGGGGCATGAGGACTTGTACCTGAAAATGAGGAGAGGGAAATTCGGACCGTCAAGATTAATGCAACAGAGTTTAAACTAGGATGAAAGAAAGGAAACACGCAATGGACTTCCCTTTCAAACACAGATCATTGGAGAACTCTAACATCCCCGTGTTTATCTATCTATATAAAAGTGAAATACCCCCTCATGCATCATCACAAAATCTCCAGAACCGTAAAGCCTACAAATTTGAAATTTGGCACCTATCTTCCTCTTGGCTTCTAGGTGCTCACTAAGAAAGGATTTTTCAAAATGACCATCAGAGCATTAGCATTTCCTATATCATTATTATTAACATGCTCTGATGCTAAGGAGTCCTACTCCCCCTCCCAACCTGAAAAGAAATCTCTTCCAAATGCAAAACACAAGCAGAGGAGTTTCAGTTTCACAGCAGCAACCAGCTTCAGTACAGAACAGTTGAGCTAAGCCATGCCCAGGCTCCTTGCTGTCTCCTTTCTCACACAGCAAATACTGTTTCAGTTTCCAAACAGCCCTCAGCCTCTCTCACACACTGACAGGATGCTATCCAGATGAATACCGATGGATGCTGGTAGGCAGAGGCAGAATTATTTCCCCCTTATTTTCCTCCCCCAAAACTAAGCCCGACCACATAGTTTCGTAGCAAAGTACGGGTATCGAGCTAGTTATCTGATAAACTAAAAGGCATCAAGGAACCTGCGCAAAGGAATACATAGACCCCACGTGGAATGCAACCCAGGATGTCATTCAGCCAAGATGAACTTTCACTTAAAAGAAGGAAACAATCCAATTGGAAACAAAACCAAATATAATATCACTATATTTAAATGGAAGTTCTCTAGGCAGCTTCTCCTAACAGATAGCAGAATGATCCGAGCTTCTCAGGAGGGGAGAAGAATCATAAGCAAGAAAGAATTGGGGAGATTTAATTGAAAGTGAGAAACAAGGTCCTGGAAAATGCTCACAGAATTGTTTCTGTGTACTGTCCAGCTTTTTTCCTCCAATTAGTTAATGCACCTGCTCTGCAGAACAGCCTCCCCACAGAGGTTTGCTGGCCCCAATTCTGTTAGCCTTCAAGAAGGATTTCAAGACCTCAAGCCTTGATCAGGATTGAAGAGAGCATGTCCTGGGAGGTGGAATACCTTATATATTTGATTTATGATTGATCCTACTTTATTATTATTATTATTATTATTATTATTATTATTATTATTATTATTATTATTATTATTATTATTATTATTATATACAAATCAAGTTGGTGAACATATCTAATACTCTTTCCTTCTCCTATTTTGCCCGCAATAACCACCTTGGGAAGTGGGCTGGGCTAAGAGAGAGTGACTGGCCCAGTTGGCTTTCACCTCTAAGGCAGGACTAGGGCTCACCGTCCCCTGCTCATTCGCCCAAAGTTGGCCAGCCACTTTCCAAGCCTAAGGTAGAACTAGAACTCACAATCTCCTGGCAATTGGCCCAATGTCAGCAAGCCAGTTTTCATGTCTCAGGTGGGACTAGAACTCAAAGTCTCCTGGTGATTGGCCCAAAGTACCCAAACAACCTGTTACTGGGGTTGTTCGCTACACCAAATCATATTTTTTGGTGTATTGAGCAGTCATATAAAACTTTAAATTTTTAAAAAAACAAAAAACTGGAGCAGAAATATGACAAGTGTCCATTGATCACCTCCCCAATGATCAACCAGTTGGGTGCTATCAACAATGCTTCCCAACCTCATACCTACCAATGACAGTCAGATGTGTGCTTGCCGTGATGCTTGTGACGATGTTGGTGGCAATGCATTCCCATTCTCCGTGGTCATCCTTACTGAGAGATCGGAACTGGAGGCTTCCACTGGGAAGGGTGGTATGCCTACTTCTACTAGGCTTCCCTACCTTGGTCAAATAAGAGAGAAGGCCCAGGAAAGGAAGGAGAGAGAGAGGGACAGGGAGGAACACACACAGAGAGACAACTCAGAGATATGTTGCAAATATCTGGACATAGGTTGCTGCTGTCTGCTAAGTAGTAGGAGGGGATTTTGGACAGAGAAACTCCATGTTCCGACCCAGCCTTAGCAAGTAACGGTAAGCTGCTTACTCACGAGTACAAATAAAGTCTTTTTTTTTCTTCATGTAGATAAACAAAAAGAAAACATTATTTGTCCCAACAGATCTGGCCAAGAAATCCAAATGTCTTGCTGTAGTGTGTGTAATCTTGCTGTCTGTGACAACCGGCCACTCCCAAACCACTACTATTTATTTCCCAGTCAGGGAGGGGCTGGCTAGCATCTATGACTTATTTTCTTTGAGATCCGGCTTATTGAACTCCGTTGCAGTCCTCTCCTCTCCTCTCTATGCATACATATAGCTGGGATGGGCCCCATCTGTTCCTCCTCCCTCCCTCAGGTCAGGCCCGGAAGACAGCTGAGTCTCCACCTGGGGGAGGACAGAAGGCCCCAGCTCTTACTTTGTCTCTGCTTCTGCTTCCTCGTCAGAACCTTCCAAAGACTCCGGAGGTGGCCCAGGCTCTCCCTCCGTCTCCTCCTCATCTGACTCTGCAGCTAGCTCTGCTGACAGCCGATGGGCCACAACACCCCAAAGCCAGAGAACGGGGTGAGATTATGGGCCAAAGAGGCACTTGGCTCCCTCCAAGTGGATAAGGAAGGACAGAGATGGCAAGAGTGACATCAAGCAGGAACCTCTGCAGATGGCTTGCAAAGAAGGGAACGGGCTAACGTTGGGCAAGGAATCTATTGCCCTGATCAGGGTGGACAACCTGTGTTTCCCCAATGCACCCATTCCTTGTTTGTGTGTGTGTGCGTGTCCCCTCAACCTTCCAGAATTGGTAGATTCCAAATTGCAGGTCATTTTTGGACTGGCAAGAGTGAGTGAAGATCAAAGCAAAGAAGTCCTACAGAAGCTGATGATCTTTAAAAAAAAAAAAAGCTTGCCAGTGATGGAACATAACCACATCTTTCATATCCCCTGCAGCTCCCAGACAGAGCCACGTATGTTCCCTAACCTCCAGAAGTAAGAGGGGGGAAGGGAAGGATGCTCCTTTTATAGTTGACTCAGCTATACCATAAACTTAAATTGCACCAAGTTCCAATTCCCAGGGAATTAGCCACCCCATGAAATGAAATCGGATCACGTTCCATGAAATGTCAAAGGTTTCCGATTCCAGGAACACTCAACATGTTAACCTGAGAAAGGAGATCTTTGTTGGCTTCTCTCACTGAAATCCTCTTATTCGCCCCCCCCCTTTTTTTTTTTTTTTGGAATTGGTGGTCACGCTAGGAAGCCAAGAGGCTTAGATACCTGATCAATTAAGCTGTGGAAGCTTCCAAATTGATTCTGAAGAAGGGTTTTGGATCATGAGAAATCATGTAATGTCTCGGCTGTTTGTAAAAGCAGCCTGTTTGGTTCTTTCCCATACATTTTTTCTGAATGATTCCTCAAACATGCAGTTCCAGTAAATATGCAGGCCTGCTTCACTGCTGTAGAACAGAAGAGGGAGCTACAGACCCATTCATTTTCCTTCCCTTTAATAAATTAATACCAGTTTACTGATGAAGTCACAACTTGGTTAAAAGGCAGCTTCTTTCCTGTTGGAGGATGCTAATTAGGTTTGCACTTTTCCTGGGACAATGATAGCAATAGCATTTAGACTTATATACCTCTTTACAGTGCTTTCCAGCTCTCTCTAAGCGGTTTACAAAGTCAGCCTCTTGCCCCCAACAATCTGGGTCCTCGTTTTACCCACCTTGGAAGGATGGAAGGCTGAGTCAATCTTGAGCCTGGTGGGATTTGTACTGCCGAATTGCAGGAAGCCGGCAGTAAGCAGAAGTAAGTCTGCAGTTCTGCACTCTAACCACTGTGCCACCGTGTGTCAGCCTTCAAGATCTTCTACTATTGCTTTACATCTTTTGGCTACCATAAGTAACAGGGGGAGGAGGGGGTAAAGTCTGGGAAGTGAGCTGGAGGTGTTACATTCTAGTGTTGTATAAAATGAGGAGGGGGGGAATATAAATTCCTGCTTGGGTTTCTATTTCTCATTCAGCTTTCTTTTCTCTGCGCAGCTGCAAACCTTTATCAAAATATGCCAAGGTCAATGGACAGAGGCCTCATCACCACCTGAAGATGTCCACATGATCATATTCACAACTTTTAATTGGAAGAATCATTTGAACTATGGGGGGTGGGAACATTTCCATCACTTTGTATGTGTGATTTGCGCGCCTAATTTCTCAGATTCAGAATTCTATCGTTGCAACCACTTCATATTCAGTAAAAGATATCTTTTTTTCTAATTTAAGGAGTCTAAGTATTTCTTTCTTGAATTTTGAATGGAGCACTACCTGACATTGAAGGAGTTGGAAGGAGATGTCCTTCTCCTCTCACTGATGATTCTGTGGTCAGGTTCGCTCGCTGCTGAAGCCATTTCAATCCAGATTTTAGCGCTCCATCATGGTCAAGTTTACCCACCCCAATGAGCCTTCAATGAAACAAACACACTGGCTGGAATCAGAGAAGATGCTCAGCTCAGAGAAAGTGGAGCCAGTTAGTGTGTGGTTTGGCATCTTGCTGAAGGCCAGCCTTTAAAACTTAGGATGAAGTGAGAACCAGGAGGGTTCTGGCTGCCGTTTAGGGATAACGAAAAGGCCAAAAATTGGTGGGAAGTAATGGATGGAGACCACGTGAAGCGAAGGGACCCAAAACTTGAAGAGCACGAGAACCTCAATGGGGCCCAGGGTGGAACTACAAGAGTAAGGGGAAAGTTTTAAAAAAGCCGCTCAAAGTCTGCATACCAGAGTCTACAGAAGAGAGAAGCCAACCTCTTATTGTGTCTCATGTTAGTTTTCCCCCCCAAGTTGGCTCCCTTCGCATCAATATGGTCTCATTGGTTAATCCCACCACGGTTGGTCCATCTAAACTTATGCCTGACTTCAGCTCCCCTCATCATTACCAACTCTAGGAGCAGAGGACCCAAGGCAAGCTGAGAAAGACCTTACAGGGAGGGTGTAAGAAGAAGAACTCAACGTCTCTCCTTGATGCCAAGATCTCCTTCCCTCTTCAGTTCCCAGACGATGCCCTAATGTGCTGCAATGCACCTCAAGCCAAACTCGCAGTGTGGGAGGATGGCCCAACTCTGGACTACTCAGAGAAAGATTCTGAAGGTGAAGGAGAGACTGAGGATGCTATGGGGTTTCTTCAAGGTTGCCGCCAGGGCTGGGCTGCTGGGGGTTCGCAGGAGTTCAGGAGAGCCCCTAGCTAAGATTCTGTGCAGTTGGAAGAACCCCCAAATCCCATTCCTGGCTGGCCTCACGGAACCTGCCCCTCCCAGGAGTCCCCACGTGGCCTTTTCGGATGCAGGTAAGTGCAGGGCATGCACAGAAGCTCGAGGAAGGTGAAAAATGGCCCTCACAGAAGTTTGGGAAGGCCAGAAATCAGCCCATTTCTAGCTTCCGGAGAGCCTCTGGAGCCCAGGGAGGCCATTTTTGCCCTCCCGGAGGTTCGAGAAAAGCCTCCAGAGTCCGGGGAGAGCAAAAATGCCCCCTGCCCACTGTGGTGCAGGAGCCGATTAGGCCACGCCCACCATGGCCATGCCCACCCAGCAACTGGGCAGCCTTTGCTAAATTTTTTGAAGCCCACCCCTGGTTCCAGCTACACTCCCTACAGTTGCTGCAGCAGTGTTTCTCAACCGTGGCAACTTTAAAGTGGGGTGGACTCCAGCTTCAAGAATTCCCCAAGTCCTAAAGCAAGGATCTTCAAACCTGGCAAGTTTAAAAGTTTGTAGACTTCAACTCCCAGAATTCCTGATCTAACATGACTGAAGGAGGAATTCTGGGAGTTGAAGTCCACAAGTCTGAAAGCTGTCAAGTTTGAAGACCCCTGGTCTATCTTATATGCAGCTCTATCATTCCCCTCTATTGCAGTGGTTTCCTGTATCACGTCGCCCCTCCAGGTTTCATCTCTAGTGTTCCTGTGATGCATTTCCTGTTCTTGCATTACTCTAACACAAGGGTCTTCAAACTTGGCAAGTTTAAGACTTGTGGACTTCAACTCCCAGAATTCCTGAGCGAACAGGACTGGAGGAGGGATTCTGGGAGTTGAAGTCCACAAGTCTTAAAGCTGTCAAGTTTGAAGACCCTTGTCTTAAAACAAGCTGGTTGGAGAATTCTGGGAAGTTGAAGTCTCCAGCTATCCTACATGCCTTCTGGCAAGGAGCTGGGTTTTCCCCCCCACCCACTTTGTAGGACGGGGAGAGAATGGTAGAGCAGCCCCCTGTTTGCTCTTACCGGGACAGAGGGTGGCTACTCATCAAAAGCCAAAGGCCTTGCAGATTATTATTTTTTTCTGACAGGCCGGGTACCTTTCTCCAAGTGATGACAGGAAAGGGGTCTCCTGCGGCAGCACAGGGGATCAGGAGCTCCCTCCCTGCCTCTTGTCTGTATTCCCAGCCTGGTAGCACCGTGAAATAGGGCGGGTCCTGTAAAGCCAGAAAGGAAGAACAAAGAACAATTAGCATCCGATGCTTCTCGCTGAAAACCTGGAGCTGCCAGCCAACTGCAGGATTTTCAGCCACTTAACAGAATTTGTCCAAAGATGAACAAATGGTTGGCTTCCAAGCCCTGGTCTATCTTCAGTCAGGGTTTCCCAATGTTGGCCACTCTAAGACCCGTGAACTCAGTGGTGGGATTCATTTTTTTTTTACTACCGGTTCGTTGGGAGTGGCTTGTTGGGCGTGGCATGGCTTGGTGGGTGTGGCAGGGGAAGGATACTGCAAAATCCCCAGTCCCTCCCCACCCCACTAACCTGCTTTCCAGCTCCGTTCTCCTGTGCAGGGCAACCAAAGAAGACCCAGCCAATCAGCTAGGACTCAGGAGGCGGAGAATAGATGGGGGCGGGGCCAGTCAGAGGTAGGATTCGCCAGTTCTCCGAACTACTCAAAATTTCCACTACCGGTTCTCCAGAACCAGTCAGAACCTCTGCATGGACTTCAACTCCCAAAATTCTGAGAGTTGAAGTCCAGGGGTCTTAAGGTACCCAAGGTTGGGAAACCCTGATCTAAATACACTGATAAGGAGAAGCCTGATGCTTGATGTGTGGCCCTTTCTTTCAACCATTCATAATTCCCTACTCAAACCTCACCCCTTGCACGAGCATGCTCAACACTCACACTCCTCTCATACACACACATGTGCAGAGATGGCATTAATATAAAAGTTGATCAACGTCAAGAAAATGGCTTTCTTTTCTACAAAATGTCTCGACACCCCCAACAGTAGTCGATGCCATCAATCAAGTCATTTTGATGCACTGAGTGTTTCAGTGTGCTCCTGAACACTGGCACATATTCCTTATGCCAGGAGTGTCAAACTCAAGGCCCAGGGGCCAGATCTGACCCATGGGGGTGCTTAGATCTGGCCCATGGGGGAAACAGCAAAGGACCGGCCTGAGGTTCCTCTGCCAATGAAAATGGAGCCAGTGAGGGCTACGTGAGGCCCTTCCAGACTCCGTTTCCACTGGCAGAGGATTGCCGGAGGCTGTCGCAGCCGGAAACAGAGCTTGGGAGCCCATTGTCACTGGCAGAGTACTCAGGCCACCAAAGGCATCCCCGACATGAGTGACATCAAGCTGGCCATATGCACCTTGGCCACGCCCACTCCACCCCCCCACCCCCAACCCAAGTCAAACACAACCCTGATGCGGCCCTCAATGAAATAGAATTTGACACCCCTGCTTTTATGCCATCAGCAACAGAGATCGTTCTTTTAAAAAAAAGAACTTCTGGTTAATTGCAATCATGGTTTTGCTTTGAAGAAACAGGCATTAATGTTTAGTGCAATTGAAGAAATCTCAGCTTTTGCCAGGCATGAAAGATCAGGTCCATGCATGAAGATCCATTTGAACTGTTTTATTGCTAAAAGCTTAGGACACAGAAATCTTCTTAATTCATGAGTAGTGCCTGTTAGGAGTTAGATAAGGTCAACAGAATTCAAAGGAGGTTCGCCTTAGTTTGATTGTGGCTACATAGGGATTCTAGGTTGTTCGCTCTTTTATCTCTGCCCTCAGTTCTGCAGTTTTGCTCTGTAAATATCCTTCTTTTAATTATGAAGTTTTGCTCTATAAATATCTTCCCCTTGATGTATGAGAGCATTAGAACATTCCATAACTATCACAGCAGGTTATATCTCACTCCTGCACAGAGCAAACCCCGGTCCTTTACTAGTAAACGTGCATGCATGTGCACATTTGCACATAGCCAAAAGGAATACATCAACCAATGAAATACCTTCAGTACCAATCGGGCAGGGGGCGATTGGCCCATAGTCCCCAGGGCATTATAAGGCACGCAGGTGTATGTGCCAAGAGCATCTTCTGTTGCTTCTTCTATTCGAATTGAGCCGTCTTCCAGAAGACTCCAGCCTGAATACTGCCAAAGCAATAGAAGAAATTAGATATTTGGCAGACATAAGTTTCACAGAATGAAGGCGTCCGAATAAGACAGGGGAGCGATACCTGACATCGAAGGTTTTGGAGAATCTGAAACATTTCGGTGCAGAAAACATCCAAGTGTAGGAGATGACCACGTTGAGCCCAAGGGAGAGGTCAAACACATCATCAGTCTGGAGTCCCTTCACATGCACAAGGCATCTAAATCCAGCCCACTTTGAATTCTGTTGAATTCTTATCTCCCACCCATTAGCTTTGACTGTTAGTAGTTCAGATTCTTGTAGACGGCTTAAGTTTGCAACAAATCTGTATCGTCATTTGAACTGCCTGGACTCCTGATTTCCTGCCCTCGACACCATGTTTAGTTAATCAGAGCTATTGCTTGGACCAGAATAATTCAACCTCCCCATCCCCCAATCAGGCAAAACCATCCAGAACCATTCGCAAATATTCAAACAGAAGCTTTATTACTAATCTCCTACGATAAAAGAACCTCACCAAACTGTCTGCCTTCCCTTAGGAATGGCAAAATAAGGCTTCAAGGATTCTGGGGCAAGTCCAGCCTATGCCTTTACTGCAGTGCAATGACTCTAAACTCAAGGCTTTCTTGATTCCACCATCCAGTCTAGCTGGAGATTCCACTCACTTGGGTCTTGATACAATGCTTTTGATTTGTTGATAGGTGTCCCTCAAATATTTGCAACACAACATCAACGCATATAGTCTTCATCTTCTCCCCTCATAACCACAACTACTGCCAGATTTTTCTTTAACATGGTTCAGTAAGAATACTTATGATTTCAGGAGGAAGATCATACGGGATGAATAGTCTTAAGCAGAGAAGCTTAAACATTAAAGATTCTGCTAACATATTCTCCTGTGAGATTAATTTGGATGGCGGATGTAAAAGTTAGGGCCTTTTCAGAGATGTCCAAGGTTAAGGAGATTCCTTCAGAAGTCCTTTAAGGCCCTTTTGTGGGATTCACTTTAATTGGTTGGTTTCTACAAAGCAAGGAATAGTCCAGCAAGCATCTATTCATTCATTAGATAGAATGGAATGGAATGGAATGGAATGGAATGGGATAGGATAGGATAGGATAGGATAGAATAGAATAGAATAGAATAGAATAGAATAGAATAGAATAGAATAGAATAGAATAGAATTCTTTTTTTTGCCAACTGTGATTGGACACACAAGGAATTTGTCTTTGGTGCATATGCTCTCAGTGTACATAAGAAAAAATAGATATAAAAATAAAAATATATTCATCAAGAATCATAAGATACAACACTTAGTAATATAGGTTGCTAATAAGCGATCAAATCAAACCAGGAAACAAATAAAACAATATAAATTGTAAAGATACACGCAACATGATTATAACCCTAAGTGGGAAGAGATAAGTAATAGGAATAATAATAATAATAATAATAATAATAATAATAATAATAATAATAATAATAATACAGTTACTAGGTAGTTTGACAGTGTTGTGAGAATTAGCTGATTAGCAGAGTGATGGCATTCGGGAAAAAACTTTTGAATGTTCAGATGAAAAACACATACCAGGGCTGAGGCCATCCACATACTAGTGAACAAGAACTGGTTTTTCGAAGGTCAGTGAATGCACTAATCCTGAAGCTTAGCTGATATTCTTCAAACCAAAACTTCAGGTTTACATATACAGGTCAGGAACCATAGAAGTAAGAGTTTGGAAGGCAAAGTGCTGGAGATATGGTTGAAGCGAACCCCAAGATTACTTAAGTTAGAGAACTGTGAGAAAACTCTCCACTACTTTGTTTATAGTTCCATATGAAGCAATTTGATAGATACCGTATTACGGAAAAGGGAGAAGCAAGCTCAGCAGAGGTGGGTATTCCACCACCTCTGACTGGCCCCGCCAACCCCATTTATTCTCTGCCTCCCGTTGACTCCCAGCTGATCGGCTGGGTCTTCTTTGGTTGCCCTGCACAGGAGAACAGAGCTGGAAAGCAGGTTAGTGGGGTGGGGAGGGAATGGGGGGGGGGCAGTCAGGGGTGGTATTTTTCCGGTTCTCCAAACTACTCAAAATTTCCTCTACCGGTTCTCCAGAACTGGTCAGAACCTGCTGAATACCCACCTCTGATGTGACCCCTAGTCCTCCTTTTCATTAAAATAGGTATACCCCATTCTTGCAATCTTGACCCACACCCTATCTTTCACTCCAACTAACTCTCAAGGGAGCTACGTAGACAAAAAAAAAGAAATGGACCTTTTTGCATGAAATCTTGAGCTTTCCGGAGGAAGGAGGGGAGAAAAATGCAAACCACCTTTGCAATTATTATTATTATTTTAATAAAGTAAGTAACCACGCCTACCTTTTCAATATGCAAAGGGCGCCCATCTTTGTTCCATTTGACCAAGGAAACAGGTGGCTGAGCTTCCACCGGACAACGGATGTATCCGTGAATCCCCACTGGAACGTATATGATAGGTGGCATGTTCACCACTCTGGCAGGATCTGAATTGGAAGCAATCAGAAGTTATGAAGACGTGCAATCATGTCTTTAGGAAACATCTGGACTTTTCTTTGCTCAACTCCAAAACTGGTTGAAACGCACATATTTCTACTGCAGCCTCCCTTAAAACAAGGAACAAGAAAACAATAGTAACATTTTTTTTTTAATGGCCTCCCAAACCTGTATGCTAATTTAGCAATGTTCATTACTTACCACCAAAAACTATTATATTCAGGCTCATTATCTTTTCTAAAGCCATTAGCATATCACTTAGCATCTGCACGAAGCTTCAGGCTTGGAAACTGAATTTCCCTTATCTGCACTTAGCTCCAAGAAATAGACTTGGGGGCTGGAAAATAGAAGTGCCTACATTCTCACTCACCTCCACGACCAACACTAAAATATTTAGCCTGGCTTTAAAAATGTTTTCACAAAAATGCTTCCCACGCAGATTTAGCAGGTGTAAAGCCTTCTGTGAGAACTGGAGAGGTGGAAAACTATTTACAATTAATGATGAGTATAGGACAAACAGATGCCCGTTTTGGCACCATCACTCAAGAATGGGCTTAGAGTGACTCTTAAAGACAACTTGAAGATTATAGGCTTGGCAAAACTACAAAGGCAAAAAGCGATTGGAATCAGATCGGTGACTTGGGGTGCAATCCATTTGAGCTGCTACCACTGTTTCCCATAAACATGAAAATTCAACCTGAAATCGGACAAGTCCTTCTTAGGAGAAATCTCGAAGATAGCTTTAAAGGTTGGTCCGTTTTCATCTTTGGTGCCCACCCTAAAGGTCTCAAAATGCATAGGAAGTTGTAAATTCAAATCCAGGATAATCCCATCGAAATCTTTGTTTCTAAATAGGAATAGATGGGGGGGGGGGGTGTTTCCTCATACTTTACTCCCACCAGGTAGCCCTTTCTGCTACTTAACCATTCATTTTGTCAAAAGAGGCAAAGAGAGAGAACATAGCTAGTAACTTTGCTTGCAACCTCCTGTTTCTAATCCAGGGATCTCCAAAATCGGGAACTTGAAAATTTATAGACTTCAACCCCCAAAATTCCACAGCCAGCCATGTTCTTCTCTGTGGCAGCCTCTTAGACATTCAAACACTGCTATCATATCACCCCTAGTCCTTCTTTTCATTAAACTAGACATAGCCAATTCCTGCGACCATTCTTCATATCCCAAAGGTGCTTTTTTCAAGAGGCAACTGGACTTTCTGGTTTTTCTTTGAAGACGTTTCACTTATCATTCAAGAAGCTTCTTCAACTCTGACTGGATGGTGAGGAATGGAAGGATGTATACTCCTTGAGAAGTATAAATAAGGAAAAAGGAGGAATTTTCTGACAGTGAGAACAATCGAGCAATGGAACAGAAGTTGCCTTCCGAAGTTGGCAAAACTTCCGAAGTTGGCAGAGCTTCATCACTGGAGACTTTCAGACTGGGCTGTCATCTATCAGAAATGGTGTAGCATTTGCTTGGACAGGGGGTTGGACTAGATAACCTACAAGGTCCCTTCCAACTCTGTGTTTATCTGTATCTCTTTGCTGCTTTTCTCTGCACTCTTTTTAGAGTCTCAACATCTTTTTTATATCATGGCACCCCGAACATCTAGGTACCTCTTCTGCACAACCCCATAACTGTGTTCCCCCTTGGGCAAACGCACTCACATTGCACAGTCAGGTAGGCAGAGGCTGAAGGAGATCGCCCAAGGCTGTTGCTCGGAATGCAGGTGTATTTGCCAGCGTCTTCTGGTTTGACTCGGAAGATGATCAGTGTCCCATCGATCAGAATCCGTACTCTTAGTTTGAGGTCACTGTAAGCGACATGAGAACAAGGAGAAAAGTGGGCACACAGCATCAAACTAGACATTGTTTCGTGTTAAGTTTCTCCCAGATGAAGTCGCTTTCTGTGAGGAAGGGGCTGTCTTTATCCTTCTCTACCCCATGCCAACCTGCTGGGCTTCGTATCAGAACAGGCTGGGAATAATAACTGCAATCATCTCCTTTTAATGACCCCCCCCCCATAATCCCTCGCAGGGTGGAGTCTGGGCGACTGAATGGAGCTGAGCGTTTACTGGCCGGATGCCCCTCTTGTTGCCAATGTGGAGTTATATTCAGCAGATGGATTATCATCGTGCCCAGAGAGAGAAATATTTGCCAATAAAATGCATTGAGTACCAAATTCAATAAATTTCAAAGCAGTTGTACTTGCATGCCAATCTACCACTGCATTGTGCTTGAATAAGCATGCTGCAATTAACTTGGATACTTGTTCATTAATTGTCCAAACAAACCTTCTAATTGTCCAAACTATTTTTTTTCCTCCTTTTTTTGCGGGTGAGGGGGTGTCTTTTAATGACCCCGTAATCCCTTGCATCAGGGTGGAGTCAGGGCAACTGAATGGAACTGAGCGTTTACTGGCCAGATGCCCTTCCTGTCACCAATGCAGAGCACGCAGCAGATATATATTCATTGTGCTCAGAGAGAGAAATATCTGCCGCTACCTAGGATTGAACGCATAGCTTCCTGATTGTGAGGTGAGAGCTCCGCCTCTACGCCACCGCGCCACTCGGGAATAATAACTGAAATCCTTTTCCTAAATTGAAAACACACTCTTGATTTCCTTAAAGACCAGGCAAAGGGAGAAGGAGAACGTCGCTCAAACCTCCAACTCCCACCTCAGTTTTCAAGGATATCGCTAGGTGGGATCAGTTGGTACTCCGTGAACTGTAACCTCTGAGATCCAGGTCCGGACTCACTTCTTAAAGTACACGTTGTCTTCTTCCCAGTGCCAAGTGTAGGTCAGGTTGCCTGGATATGCTTCTGCCTGGCAGGTGAACATTGCATCTTGGGAGATGTTAACCGTGATGTTCTCCGGGGCAGAAACGATAAACGGGGGCCCTGAGGGAAGCCAGGAGACAAACAGTTACCTCAGCAGATGAAAAAGGAAGATGAGTTCATAACCAGGAGCTGCAGAGTTCACGCAAAGATCAATCATAGCACTGTGGGGAATCTAGGCACCCATCACATCCCTATACACTCAGCTCATCAGCTAAACTACTAGCAATACCAGCAGCCGTACCTTAACACCTCGGGCGGGAGGGGGGGCGTTATCAGTTGTAGAAGGTGGTAAGGGGCAGAATGTGGCTGGGTTAATTAAGACAGAACAACTTGAAGAAGGAACGCAAGATCGGAAAACGCAGAGACCTGGGCCACAGAATCACCAAGGGTTGGACACAATGGAATAGATAGGGTCATCATTACCAATTAATCATTCAAGAGTGGCACCCAAGGCTGCAAAAATATGGCTCACCAAAATGGGGTTCAGCTACTTCTTGGCTGTTATCTTTTCTGATAGATAAATGATGGAGAGAAGGAGGGAGGGAGGAAGGGAGGAGGGATAATAGGTAGATAATACATAGATAGGTAGGTAGGTTGATGGGTGGATGGATGATAGATAGATAGATAGATAGATAGATAGATAGATAGATAGATAGATAGATGATTGAGAGAGATAAAGATAGAGAAAGACAGAGAGAGAGATAATAGCTAGATAATAGCTAGATAATATGTAGGTAGGTAAATAGATAGATAGATAGATAGATAGATAGATAGATAGATAGATAGATAGACAGACAGACAGACAGACAGACAAGGTATTGATTGATCTAAGATATGGTATCCTGGTGACTTCATTGATATGTTGGTTATTTGGTAGCAATCTGGTTTGCTCAGCAAGTTTGTTTTCACCTCCTATTCCTTTTGTATCTGAGTATTAACTCCCAACGAACGTTAGATAGTTGTGTTGTTATCCCTCTGGATCTTAATATTTAAGGCTGGAAAAGTATGGAGACATTCCTGAAGATTACCATATTCTCTGCCTTAGTCTCCAGATTCAACAGCAAGATGCTACATATACAGAATGCCCCCCACACTCACCAATTTTTCCACCCCACAATTACCTTGGACAAGCAAACGGGTGGTATGCACAGCCTCTCCCTGGATGCTATAGGCCCGGCAGGTGTAAGCACCCCTGTCATCACGACTGATGGACATAACTGTCAAACTCCCATCACTAACCTGAAAAAGCCAAAGGTCACTTCAATGCAAGTTCAATGCACAGAATCATTGGACCACAAAACCCAAAACTACACAAGACGCAGTATTAATAGAGTCATTGGGCCTTCCTCTCTGCTTTGAAGCCCTGGCGGTGCAATGGTTAGAATGTAATATGGCCGGCTAACTCTGCCCATAGATTGGAGTTCAATCCTGACCAGCTCAAGGTTGACTCAGCCTTCCATCCTTCTGACCTTTATCTGTTACCAATTCAGTGTTGAACTTTAGTTGACCAGATTCTTGTGTATAGGCTTGAGTAAATCTTCTATGCTGCAACCTTATGTATGATCCTGATTGTTTGCTCCTGAACTATCAGGTTCCAAAAATCAAGAAAGACACACAGAGTTACTTCTAAGCAGTTTCCTTAATTGTTCCTCATCTATAGACAGAATCTTGCCGAACTAAAGCAACTACTTGCATCATGAAAGATATTCTCTGAGAATTGCTAAGGTTCTCCAAGCCAAACTATCTAAGCTTTGCTGTCTTTTGTTCCTCTGGGATGTAGCCCCTCCCTCCTGGGAATCCAGACTACATTCCACCACAGTGCCATGGTATATGCAAAGACTGTCGGTCATCTTTCCAAGACACAAACTTACCCGGTATTTGTTGCTGCCACCCAAAAGTTCTCCTTCTCTCAGCCAGGTGACGGTTGGCTTTGGGTTTCCGAAAGCCATGCAAGTTAGAGTAATGCTGCCCCCTTCCTTTGCCTCTACGTATTGGGGGGGAGTCTCTGTGAAGGTGGGAGGAGCTGCCAAGATGAGGGAGGAGGAAAGAAATGAGACAGAGACGATATCATTTGTGTAATTCAAGTGCACCAACATAAATCCACTTTCAATCTGCTACTCTGGCACGCAAAACACAGGGATCCATGCTCTTTGTACTCTGATGTCACTAGCTGAACAACTGCAGTGATATCACTTAACAGCTGTGGCAAGGGAGGTCGTAAAACACGGCAAAATTCACGTAAGAAATGTCTCACTCAGCAACATAAATTTTGGGCTCTATTTTGGTCATAAACCGAGGGTTACCTGTAGGGTGAACAGGTCAAGTGGAATTGCTGTAGCTACCTGTATGAGAAGGTTTGTGCAACCGGTAGCTTGCTTTGTTGTTTAGCTGTTTTGACCTACTTCCTGCAACAGGTGCAGGCAAGCTGAGGCTCTACACACCTTTTTGTAGGTGTTGATTCCTGGTGATTGCCTGTTCTATTTTTTTTTTAAATGAGATTTTCAAAACTGGCTTAATTTTGCCTTTCCCCCCTCCCCCGCCCAGGGATGAGAAAGAGGGACTGGCCCCAAGTCCCTCAGCTAGCTCTGTGCTAAAACTCACAGTCTCCCTATTGGTAAATCACTACACCAAATCAGCTAGACTAGAACTCACAATCTCCCTGTTGGTAAATCACTACACCAAGTGGCTAGACTAGAACTCACAGTCTCCCTGTTGGTACATCAGTACATCAAACTGGCTAGCCTAGAACTCACAGTCTCCCTGTTGGTAAATCAGTACATCAAACTGGCTAGAGTAGAACTCACAGTCTCCCTGTTGCTAAATCACTATACCAAGTGGCTAGACTAGAACTCACAGTTTCCCTGTTGGTAAATCACTACATCAAACTGGCTAGACTAGAACTCACAGTCTCCCTGTTGGTAAATCACTACACCAAACCGGCTAGACTAGAGCTCACAGTCTCCCTCTTGGTCAGTTACTACCAAATGTTCAGCCATTTCATGAGCGAGCTGCACTCATGGATGAATGACATTGTTGCTGTTGTTGAGACCTTTGGATACAAAATCCTTGCTCGGTTTTGTCTTTTTCCACCCTGATTATGTGACCTTTTGAATACCTGGTCAACAGGACTTTGTTAGACATAAGAGATGGAGGATTCGAGGCTCTGCCCACACTGGCCACGCAACCTCACTCTTCGAGAAAGGCTATCAAAACACGCAGAGGCACGCCCATGCAGATACTACTCTCTCCTTTGACTAAACCAGCTCTTGACAATTATGATACCACCAGCCTAATTGCAAATAGCTGTTAAATCCAATTTTCGAGGGAGACATTTCTGCAATATCAGCTGGCAGAAAAAAAAAAAAAAGAACAGATTCCTAGTAGCAAAAACCGTCCCATTTTCTTAAAGTCAGCATAATTCATTCCAGGAAGAGGAAAACAGCTTGCGTTGCTTAGGGCAGAAGTTGCCAAACTTTTGGACCTCAGGGACCACCAAACTCATAATTTCGAATCCTGTGGATCTCTAAAATGAATTTTGACTGACGGTGGCTTGCTGATGTTGGTGGGAAAGTCGGTCCCCTATTCCAGAGCTTCAGTAGTCACAGGACTGGCCCTTTGGTCATCCCGGAGCAGCTGCTCCTCCACCTGAGTGCACCAGCCTGCTATGGACTGGAGGAGCTGCTCCGGGGTCACCAAAGAGCCAGTCTTGTGACTATGGCAGCTCTGGAATATGGGACCGATTTTCCCACCAATGTTAGCAAGCCACCCCGGGGTGGATTTCCCTCCCCTGCCATTGGTCTTACCTTCCAGTTCCAGCTCGTGTGGCTCTACTCAAGGTAAGTTTTGCCCTCGGCCCTGGTGGGCGGGCCACGTGGGCAGTGCAGCCTTGTGTTCCCGCGCAGCCTGGATTAATTGCTTTGGGGAGGACATTTCTCTGCGGACCACCAAAATTTTCCCGCAGACCACCAATGGTCCCCAGCCCACAAGTTGGTGACCACTGACTTAGGGGAAAAGAATTTAGGAATAACTGCACTCATATTGTACCCCTGCGCCTACAAGAGCATTTCTCATCCTTGGCGACTTCACGAAATGTGGACTTCAATTCCCAGAATTCCCCAGCCAGCATGCCAGTCCTATTGTACAGGGAGACATTGACTTGGGACCGCAATTGAAGCATGAATTTTCCATCGCTAAGCAAGGCAATTGTTTAAATGAGTCAGGCCCCGTTTTGTGACTTTTATTTCAGGGTTAAGCAAATCGCTGGCATTGTTAAGCGGGTCGCACAGTCACTCAGTGAATCCAGCTCCCCCAATTGACTCTGCTTGTCAGAAACCGGCTGGGAAGTTTGCAAACGGGGAATCACATGACCTGAAACTATTAAGAAACACTGCCAAGCTCCCGAATTTTGATCACGTGATGGTGGGGATGCTGCGACAGTCATAAGTGTGAGGACTGGGCTGTAGCTCAATTTTTCCCGTGGTGTTGTAATTTTGAACAGTGTTGTGGCCCGCCAGCAGCCAGCAGAACTGGTGGTAGACTCGGACAGTGAGGAAATTGGGGAGGAACCTGGACCAGTCCTGGAGTCTGGAGAAGGCTCTGTCGAGGATTCTACGTCAGAGGCAGAGATGGGGCCAGAGCCGTCTGACAGTTATCAGCTGCCTTTGGAGTCGGAGATCAGTGAGGCAGAAGAACAGCTGGAGCCTGTTCCCAGTGTGTGCATGCACAGAGCTGCCAGGAGAAGGGAACAGCTAAGGAACAAGGGTCGACTCAGGAGTAAAGGCACAGGTGGACGGTGAATGGCCCCTCCCATAGGGAATAAAGAGGAGTGAAAGGGGAGTGGGGTTTGCAGGAGACAATTAGTTCAATTCATTACGGTGAAGTCCTGTTCCTGACTTCTTGCCAAGTAATTGCTGCTACCGTGTGGCGTTTGGAAGATATCAGCCTGGCAACTCTCCAAGCCCGATAAAAGTCTATAGTTGTGAAATCTCTTGAAAGACTGTTTGCAGGGACTTTGCTGGAGAGGAATTCCTTTTAACCTAAATAAAAGTGGTTCTATCGGGATGAAGAGTCTGCTTCGTGATCTTGGGAAGCCTAGCTCAGAACAAACAGTCTCTAAATGAATGGAGGACTTCCTGCATTAATCAGAAGAGAAGTGGAGGAAGTCTTCCGTTTCAATTACTGGCAACCCTCAGAAACCTTCTTGGTTTTTAATTGTGGTATAAAATTACAGAATTTCCCCCACTCTAGCATACTATTCCTGGGGGGTGGAATTCACAAGATGGTTTTCATGGCTTTTGATTTATTACATTTGCACAATGATGAATTTCACTTCCATCTCACATCCACAGCGCGGCACGCTCATCGCTAACAACTATCCAGCCGGGAGAGCATTATACAAAATGTATTTCCAGTTGCACCGAATGCGATTTGAGCATTTCGGAGTCTCTTCTCTGAATGGTGTGCACATCTATGTACAGGATTTGCTTCCAAGAAGCTGGGTGGGCTGTCGTTTCATTTGCTACTTGAAGGTTTTCTGCATTTACATGTGGATTTGCATACCTAATCACTTCCTCTATATATAAAACCCTCTGATCCTGAATCTACCATCAAGTCATCATCCCGATGGTAAGCACTGACCTACTTAACATGGGATGCGTAACAGCATCACAACTGATGTACACAGAAGGAACCAATGGCAGGTCTACATGCCAAGAATTGCACTTCGGAGATTGTCCATCCACCGCTTCCCGTAACCATGAATTACCAACCAGCAACTTCTAGAAAGCTGTGTGTGACTTGTGTTGCGTTGGCAACACCCATTTCCCTGGCTGTATGTCCATCTGAACATATTGGGACTCGTGTTACATCAATAAGAAAGTTTTAGGAAGGGAGGGGGGAGGGGGAGGAGGAGATTCGAACCTGTTTTCCAATGCCAAATTGTTGTTATGAGGAAATCCAACATTAAAATTGGGAGAAAATTTGTCATATGGAAATATTGAATGGAAGCAGAGGTATTGAGTTTGGACTAGCTGAAAGATGATGAAGATGAATTTTGGAATGGAATGGAATGGAATGGAATGGAATGGAATGGAATGGAATGGAATGGAATGGAATGGAATAGAATAGAATAGAATAGAATAGAATAGAATAGAATAGAATAGAATAGAATAGAATAGAATAGAATAGAATAGAATAGGAGTGGAATGGAATGGAATGGAATGGAAGAGAAGAGAAGAGAAGAGAAGAGAAGAGAAGAGAAGAGAAGAGAAGAGAAGAGAAGAGAAGAGAAGAGAAGAGGAATAGGAATAGGAATAGGAATTGGAGTGGAGTGGAGTGGAATGGAATGGAATGGAATGAATAGAATAGAATAGAATGAATAGAATAGAATAGAATAGAATAGAATAGAATAGGAATAGGAATAGGAATAGGAATAGGAATAGGAGTGGAATGGAATGGAATGGAATGGAATGGAATGGAATGGAATGGAAGGGAAGAGAAGAGAAGAGAAGAGAAGACAAGAGAATAGGAATAGGAATAGGAATTGGAGTGGAGTGGAATGGAATGGAATGGAATGGAATGGAATGGAATGGAATGGAATGGAATAGAATAGAATAGAATAGAATAGAATAGAATAGAATAACAGAGTTGGAAGGGACCTCGGAGGTCTTCTAGTCCAACCCCTGCTTAGCCTGGAAACCCTACTCCATGGTCAAATAAATATTCAAAAGAGAGACCGTAGTCAAGCAAAAGGAAAACAAAAATCAAAGGATTCACCCTCTTAGCAAGGTCTCATTAGGACAGAAGTGGGTTGTTTTTTGTTTTTTTTTAGAAGGACCCAATTTTAAAAAAAGTTGAGGAAGAGCCACTCTGGATTTGGCAATTTTGCTACTGGAAATGTAGCAAATCGTCAAACATCCACAAAGAAAATCTGGAAGCCACCAAGAAAAGTAGTTTGGCTCTTAAATCACCCCCATCTGTAGGTGTGATGACCCAGGGTGGGATACAAAACAAACACAGTCACAGAAAAAAGGTGAAGCCCCTTTTATTCCTTCAGTTTGCTTCTAAATTCCAAATATTTTCCATGCTTCCGAATTTTGATGGAAGACAAGAAAAACCTCCCACAGTTACATGAAGAAGGAAAAAAGCAACACAAACCAGGCAAGATAAGAGCTGGAGGACGTCCACAGATAACACACACTGGGAAGGACGCCAAACTGAGAGAGGAACCATAAACTAGAGATATTTACACAATTTGTTTCCAGCGTTTGCCAGTACGCAGGTCCAAACTCTTATTCAGTTCTCACACCTGCAACCCATGAAGAGGATCAAGGCCCTCTCCTCCCAAGGAGACCACGTCTCTCCCTGATCCTCTCCTCCCTGCATGCCCTAGGATGGAGAGGGGATGGGCCTGGGTCCTCCTCTGACTGCCCAGCTGGCCTCTGCCCTTCCCCAGCCTCCTCCACAACCTCCAGAGCCCCACTTCCACTCCCTGTCAGCTGTTCCTCCTCTCCCTCAGAGTCAGTCTCCACCAGGGGCATGGCAGTAGGATTGAACCAATTCTTGGAAAAAATGGTGGATCAACAAATATTAGCTTTGATGTCAGCATGACTACCTGTTGGGATGGGCTGATGGGCTTCTTTGTACAGTTGGTAGGCGATTAGGAGAACAAACTGCTGGATTGGAGGGACCATGATCTGATCTATAAGTAGTCCTTGACTTACAACTATAATGACCATTCAAAGTTACAACAGCCCTGAAAAAAAAAAACTTACAACTGATTCTTGCACTGACAACTGTAGAAACATCCCCAGGGTCACATGATCAAATTTTGGTCTCTTAACAACCAGAATGTATTTACAACAGATGCAGCTGTCTGAGGTCCGATGATCCCCATTGGTAGCCTTCTCAGTCAGCTTCTGATAAGCTAAGTCAATGGGGAAAGCCAGATACACTTAATGAGTGCATGATTTAACAGATTTAACAGAGTTGGAAGGGACCTTGTAAGTCATCTATTCCAACCCCCATCCAAGCAGGAGACCCTACCTACATCATTTCTGACCAACGGCAGTCCAATCTCTTCCAGGGATGAAGCTCCCACAACTTCCAAAGGCAAAAGCTGTTCTATTGGTTGACTGCTCTCCCTGTCAGAAAATCTCTCCTTATTTCCAGGTTGAATCTCTCCTTGTTCAGTTTCCATCCATTATTCCTTCAGGTTCTTTGGAAAATAGCTTGACCCCCCTTCCTCTCTGTGGCAGCCCCTCAAATATTGGAAGACTGCTATCATGTCTTCCATGGTTCTTCTCTTCACTCGACTAGCCAGGCCTGGTTCCTGCAACAGTTCATCATATCTTTTAGCCTCCAGTCCACTAATCATCCTGGTTACTCTTCTCTGAGCTATTTCTAGAGTCTCAACATCTTAACTTCATTTGATTTATTTAACTTGTTTCCCTTAACTTCAGTGATTTACTTAGCAACTGTGGCAAAAAAAAGGTTGCACAATTGGGCATGACTCACTCACCCCTTGTTTGGAATAGGAATTCTGGTCCAAATTGTAGTTGTACGGACTACCTATATTAAGGCATGGCTTGCATATTTATGACTGAGATCTGAGCTTAAGGAATCTTATATTTTTCTCAGATACAACTCCAATCTTTCAGATACTGAATATATAAGGAGCCTGTGGAGGCAACCCAAATTTGAATATCTTCATTAACAACTGGAAAAGTCAAGGTGAAAGAAGAGAACAAAACAACCAGAGAATTAGCTCTTTCTCATCCCAAAGCCACCTTTGGGCCATTCTCTTTCATAGTCTGAAATGAGTTGCAGGTAATATTTTCTTTGTTTCAAAGATGAGTTAGAGATTCATCGAGTGAGATCAAAAATAAAAACCAAGCCTTACACGTCCCTAGGGGGGTCTTTAAAGCAAACCCCTGGCCTCAACGTCATCTAGACAGCGCTCCAGGGCTTTGCCACCGTGGAAAGGTTAAAACTGCAATGAAGAACGAGGCTCTGCTCCAGTGAGCATGCCAATACTTCAAAAAAATACATATTAAGGGCTGCTGGGTGGCGTGCAAGGCTCCTATTAAAAGTTAACAAGCCCAGGCTGATCGTTCTCGGCTGTTGTAGAAGCGCTATTGTTGTTTTCCCTGTTCCCAGAGAAGGGTTTTAGTTAGACCTGGAGTATCCCCATCCTAGGGATGTGGTGGCTCAGTGGCAAAGACGCTGAGCTTGTTGATTAGAAAGGTCGGCAGTTCGGCGGTTCGAATCCCTAGCACCGCGTAACAGAGTGAGCTCCCGTTACTTGTCCCAGCTTCTACCAACCTAGCAGTTCGAAAGCACGTGAAAATGCAAGTAGAAAAATAGGGACCCCTTTGGTGGGAAGGCAACAGCGTTCCGTGCGCCTCCAGTGTTTGGTCATGCCAGCCACATGACCATGGAGACGTCTTCGGACAGCGCTGGCTCTTCAGCTCTGTAAACGGAGATGAACACTGTGCCCTAGAGCCGGAAACAACTAGCATATATGCGCAAGAGGACCTTTTAACTTTATCCCCATCTTTCATTCCTCACCATTTCAGAGCCACTGATCTCCCTGAGCTTTGATTAGAGCTATTGAAGAGGTGACAATTGGTTCATATTCTGCTCTTGCTTGTTTCCTTGCAGACGTTTCATGACCCAAACTAGGTAACATCATCAGTGCTAGAAGGGAGTGGGATTTATCCAGGGGTGGGATTCAATTTTTTTAACAACTGGTTCTGTGGGTGTGGCTTAGTTGGTGGGTGTGGCTTGGTAGTCATGTGACTCGGTGGTCATGTGACTGGCTGGGTGTGGCCAACTCATTGTCACTCAGATCGAGGCACGCATCTCCTCTCCTGGCCTCTCATGACTATGGGGATGCTGCAACGGTCATAAGTGTGAAAAATGGTCATAAGTCACTTTTTTCAGGGCCATTGTAACCTTGAATGGTCACTCCACACAAGCAAAGTACCAGTAAAGGAAGAGAAAAAACTCCAGAGATGTTCCTGAGACAGGAAGTCTAGTCCTGCCAAGAATGTAATAAGGTTTAACGGAGAGGCAGTTTCTGTAAGCAACACCAGAATGTTTCCTTCCTGTCTTCCTTACAGGATTAGCCCAGTAATTTCTTCTAACAACCGGTTCTCCGAACTGCTTAGAATGTTAACAACCAGTTCTAGTGAATAGGTGCAAACTGTAGAATCTGGATTTGTCGAGGGGAAGAGGAGGAGGGGGTTCTTGATGCTCTCTGAGCTTGCTTGTTTCTTGCAGACATTTCATTACTCACACTAGTAACATCATCAGTGCTACCCCAAAGGTACATTTTCAGGAAGCAACTGGACTTTCTTGTTTTTTTTTCCTTTTCCTTTTCTTTTTTGAAGACGTTTTGCTTCTCATCCAAGATGTTTTTAAAAGAAAAAGAAAAAAAACAAGGAAGTTCAGTTGCCTCCAGAAAAAGCACCTTTGGGTCAACCATGACCTGGATGACTGAGAATCTCTACAGACTTTTAGCTATTCAATTTGGGATGAACACTCTTGGAATGGTGTGGGAGTAGGAATGGATTTCCAGAGGGGAAAAAATTACAGACTACAAGAACCAGGAGCACCACTGAGGGCACAGATAAACCTCCAAGTGGCCTCAATGACACTCTAAAAGTATGCAAACGACCAACTGTCTGCAAGGAATATAAATCCTTCCATTTCCCACCATCAGGTCAGAGCTGAAGAAGCTTCTTGGATGAGAAGTGAAGCGCCTTCAAAAAAAAAAAAATCAAGAAAGTCCAATTGCCTCCAGAAAAAGCACCTTTGGGTCAACCATGACCTGGATGACTGAGAATCTCCACAGACTTTTAGCTATACAATTTGGGATGGACACCCTTGGAATGGCGTGGGAATAGGAATGGATTTCCAGAGGGGAAAAAATTGCAGACTACAAGAACCAGGAGCACCACTCAGATGACCCTTAGGACACAGATAAACCTCCAAGTGGCCTCAATGACACTCTAAAAGGATGCAAATGACCAACTGTCTGCAAGGAATATAAATCCTTCCATTCCCCACCATCAGGTCAGAGCTGAAGAAGCTTCTTGGATGATAAGTGAAACATCTTCAAAGAAAAACCAGAAAGTCCAGTTGCCTCCAGAAAAAGCACCTTTGGGACAACCATGACCTGGATGGCTGAGAATCTCTACAGACTATCATCAGTGCAACTCAAGACTAGCACCGATGATGCTACCTAGTTAGAAACCAAGCCGCGTCAGAGAGTACAAAAGGCCTCTCGGATCCATCTTGAGCTACACATATCCTCCATTATTAGTGGTTCATGTTCATTAAGACTATGCCCAAAAGCCACCTTCTCCTGCTCACCCAATGTGGTGCCATAATCTCTATGATTTGATGGAGAGCAAGACCAGCCTCCTAGATCTACCAACAATAACTCCAACCAGGTTTGTCTTCTTAAGAAGGGAGAAGCCACTGAAAGCGAAGGGAACAAGAGGCAGTGGGCAAGATATATTGATGGAAGATCCATTGCTCTCCAGAAGGACATTCTCACATTGTTCTCATAAATGCACCCCTTATCGCTGGAGCATCAGAAAAAGGGATTTAGTAGCTGGGTCATGGGGAAATTACAACCTCTTCTGAGTTACTCTATAAATGTACATTTGATTCAGAGTTTAAGTAGCCATTCAGGGTTACTGCAGAGACATCTCACTGGGAGGCAGGACATATATATATGAAGCCTAGAGATCTGTGCGTAATTCATAACTCATAACTCATGTTTATTGTTTTTCTCCTTTTGTCGTTTCCAGAGAAGTACCAACAAACAGGCAATACATTCAACACAGCCCACTAGGCAACATCCTATCGTTCTTCACTTTTGCTCCAGTGGCTAATCTGTGTACAGAAACGGAGGAGTTTTAATGGGTCACGTAGAATATCACCACGTCCTTTTGAACTAGGACAGTTCTAAGCAAGAAGGGAAAATGGGTTGGGTCTTTTGCAAATTGCTCATTGTTAATGCCTGGGGAAGGGGGAAAAAAAATACCAGGTGCTAGAAGGTTGGGAAGGTGTCATCTTCTGCATACTTGTTGTGGTAGCACTTCCATCAATGGCGGGTGAATCTTGGAAAGCTATCTCAAGCAACATCTAGAAGCTTCAAATTTCTAAGTTGTATGCCAGGCAGAGAGTGTAAAATAGGAAGCTAAACGTGTTGGTGCCCTATTCTTATCTAAAGGCATTCTCACAAGAAACCAGCAGTCACAAGATAAACAACCATTATTAATCCAAACTCATGGTTAGGTAGGCTTAGATTTAGGAAGCCAACAATGGCGAGGTGTTCAGAAGAACAGAGAAAAAAATCCTGCAGCGGAATCTTGCCAAGATCATCTAAAGGTGCTTTTTTTTCCAGAGGCAGCTGGACTTTCTGGTTTTTCTTTGAAGACATTTCGCTTCTCATCCAAGAAGCTTCTTCAGCTCTGACTGGATGGTGGGGAATGGAAGGATTGATATTCCTTGCAGACGGCTGGTCATTTGCATCCTATTAGAGGGTTGTTGAGGACACGTGGAGGTTTATCTGTCTCACTAAAATAATGCAAATGACCAGAAAGTCCAATTGCCTCTTGAAAAAACACCTTTGCAACAAGCATGACCTGGATGATTGAGAATCACCGTAGACATTTGCCAAGTTCACACTAAACATTTGACAGCCAACCCAAGTCCAAAAAACAGAATTTTAGGAACAAGGAAGATCCCTTACTCACCGTTGACGGTGAGATGAACCCAGCTGCCATTATGGAAGGTGTCATACTGCTGGTCCAACATGAGTACTTTGCATTCATACCAGCCCTGGTCTTCAGAGCGAACCTGTTCGATGCGTAGAGAGGCCTTATCATGTAGGCTAGCACGGCCTGTAAGACAGCCGTCAAAAAGAGAAGTCAGCGGAGATAGAAAGAGAACATCCATTATTCTGCTGAGGTTAACAATAATATTAAGATCACAGAAGCTACACGGGACATTCAGAGTAAACTTTATCCCCAAGTCTGCCACAGGTGAGACCTTCTTTTGAGGACAAAATGATGCCTGGAACTCAAGCAGTCTCATCTAAGTTTTCTCTGAAGACAGGAGAAGATTAAACTTTTTATGTTATTATGGTCTTTTTCTTTCAGTTATCACAGGTTTCCGCAAGTAAGAAAGAAAAGCAGCACCATGGTTGAAAGAGTCAAAGATGTTAGTTCTGAAAAACTGCATCGCCCTCCAAAACTTTTAGAATTCAGCAGCCTTTGCCATCATGGCTGGTAGCAAGGAAGTCTGGGAAAATCCCAGATATACAAAGAGTCTCTCCCCTTGCTTATACCAGTGGTGAGATTCAAAAAAAATCTCTACTGGTTCTGTGGCTGTGGTTTGGTGGGCGTGTCTGGCTGGGTGTGGCAGGGGAAGGATACTGTAAAACCTCCATTCCCACCCCACTCAAAGGGAAGGTTAGTGCAAAATCCCCATTCCCTCCCCACCCACTAACCTGCTTTCCAGCTCTGCTCTCCTGTTCCTGGCAACCAAAGAAGACCCAGTCGATCAGCTGGGACTCAATGGGAGGCAGAGAATAGATGTGGGTGGGGCCAGTCAGAGGTGGCATTTGCCAGTTCTCCGAACTACTTAAAATTTCCACTACCAGTTCTCCAGAACCGGTCAGAACCTGCTGAAGACCACCTCTGGTTTATACTATCAAGGAGCAAATCACTTCTGAGATCCAGGAGAGAGAAAAATATCCAACCACTCTCCATCACTAACATCTGCTAGATTGAGGGAGTCTTGAAAAAGCATCCGCTTGTGTCCTGCCGTTCAAGCATCTGAGGGATGGAAGGAGCTGCAGGTTTGTTTGTTTTTTCCTTACAATCTGATCTTAATCAGCTAATTAGTATTCCTGGATTGGAGTCAGGGATGCTCCTGACAGCTTGGGGCCTTAGCAGACAGACAGTCAAGCACATGGTCTTAGCAGATGCAAAGCCAGAAGGTGGCTAGAGAACAGCCTTCGGCTCCAGAGATACCAGCAGGCAAGATGGTGCTTAGTAGAATCACCTTTCGCCAGGAGGACTTGTTGAAAGGCAGAGTTCAGTATAGATCCAGTCTCCAAATGAGAAAGATAGGAGAAGATTCAGAGGCAGGTGACAAAAGCAGAGGCAGGCTGATGGACACCTTCCTAAAAGCCATCTCCTTCGAGAGAAGCCATGAGAGTTAAGTTATACCACCACGATTGCCAGTTTGCCTCCGGGTCGAATTCAAGGTGCTGGTTATCATCTTTAAAGCCCTTCGCGGCATGGGTCCAGACTACTGGAGGAACCATTTCACACACACACACACACAAACACACAAACACACACACACACACTACCCAATGAGATTGGTCCATCTCATCCGTGCTGGCCGAAGAAATGTGCTGTGGAAACCCACCGTTGAAGGAATTTCAGCTGGCAGGAGAAATGCCTTTCGTGCCACATCTCCTGCCCTCTGGAACATCATGTCCCTGGGATGAGATATGCACTTCACCCTTTTGGCCTTCAGAAAAGACTTTGAAGACATGGCAGTGCCAACTAGCCTGGGTACCACTGGATCATTTTGGAGATGGCTAGATAGAGGTGTCAAGCCTGAATTTGGTTAGATGGGGGTGTCAGCCTCCAAGAATCCTTCTGCTTGTCTCTTTCCAGCTGCCATAGAAATTTGGGGGTGGGTGGGGTGGAATAATTGGGCTTTGTGGGGAGAAGGGTGCTGGAGGATGAAGTTGGTGAATTGTAAAAGTTGGGGTGTTTTGTTGACTATGCTTACTTGCTTACTGCACAGATGTAGCCTCTTATCTCTCTAGGCCAAGGTCTTGGCACACCAGGCGTGTGAAACGCCACCTGAAGATGCACCCACGTGACATTATACACACCTCAGGTTGGATGGCCAGTTTGAACTATTGGGGGTGGGAACATGGGGTAACTTTCTGTATATAATTTTCGCGCTTTTTGCCTCAGATCTTGTATTTCTTCTGATGCTACCATTTCGAATTCAGTAAAAGTCCTTTTCTCTATAACAGTGGAGTCTAAGGTTTTCTTTCTTGGATTTTGAAGGACGGATGGATTGGTTTATATCTGGGTTATTCATATGAATTCAGTTTGACACACCTGGGACCTGAAAGAGAGGAAGAACTGATGCGGATGCAGTTCCAGCCAAAACAACATAGCTGGATGATGAGTCAGCCGTGCTCCAATGGCTGCCTGGCCAGAGGAAGGAGAAGCAAAGTCGCCAGGCAACCATTTCACATCCCGGTTGGACAATGTGACATATTGTTTTGGAAAATTGAGAAACTCTTAGTTGTCATGACTTGGAAAGCTGGGAAACTTTCAGTACTGGCTTTCCACTAGTTAGTGCCAAGATGGTGTACCTCAATAAACTTGTTTCTTTGAGGAATTGAAATGCCTCGGAGTTCATTTTATGATGGTTGCATTACTTGGAACTTAACCGGAGGTGGCTAATGGATTAAATAAGACCCCACCTCCATCCTCCATTCTGCTCCCTTCCTCTCCAACATGGTCAATTTTATTATTATTTTTCCATTTAAATTTAATGTTCCCATTTATTGCTTTAAAGTTTTGGTGTTTTATATGGGTGGTTGTTGTTGTTGTTTTAAAGAGTGATTGTAAGCTGCCTAAAGTAGCCAAGATGGGTGACATATAAATTGACTCCAACAATAGTTTGGACTTTTTTTTTTTTTTAGCTTACCAGCATATTCTGGATCCACATGAGGAGGGTAGAAGCCAAACTTGATGAAGATGGGAATGGGCACCCCAAATTTGAACCACTCAACCACATAAGGAGGGGGTTGGCCCGTCAGTGGATGGATTACATCACATCTGAGGATGATACTTTCATGAGCACGAGCTGTCACAAACTCGGGTTCCTCTCTTAAACCGTGGGCACCTGGGGAAAAAAGGAAGGGGGAGAAAGGGGGGAAAAAAGAGGGGAAAATTCAATCGTTTCCCCTAAGCCAGGAAGAAAAATCTATTTATGGCTACGGCTGTACCCAACGATTGTGCTTGCATCACATATCACTTAGAACTTTAGCAGTTACAAGGGTAAAACCTGCTTGGTGTGGTGAATGTCAACCTTGTTCAAGTGTTGGGTGACTACAAATGTACCAACTCTGTTTATTTGGTTTATGGCTTAATGTATGGTACAATCCCAATAGACAGATTAGACCAGTGGTGCTATGCTACTGGTTCGGCCCGGTTCGGCCAAGCCAGTAGTGGGGATGAGCAGCAGAGACTGAACCCGTTCTCTCCGCCACTCTGCAGTTGGGCCCACCCACCCATCTGGGTTCCCGAGTGCCACACGGCAGCTGCTGAAGCAACCGGAAGTGTGTAGGCATGTAGGAGGTGAGTTGGAACACCTCTGCACCTGAGCAAATGCCTCTGTGCCTGTGCAAAGTGCGTGTTTGGCACGCACGTGCACCCAATGTGTGCACACCTTCAGAGCATGCCCACCAAACCATGTCCACTGAACCAGTGGTAAAAGTTTTTGAATCCCACCACTGGATTAGACCAATAACCAAGATAATAATAATTAGACCAACAACCAGTCACTGAGATCCTGGCAGCATTCTGATCCAGCCTATCTAAGACCGAAGAGTTTTTTAACATTCCTAAATTGATCGTTGTGGGGAGATTTGGGAAAGAACTGGCCGATCCAGGAATCCAGGAAGACTGGGTCGACCTATTCTCAAAAGCACCTGAAGTGAAGGCAGGAAAAAGAAGCAATGGATGGAAACTAATCAAGGAGAGAAGCAACCTAGAACTAAGGAGAAATTTCCTAACAGTGAGAACAATCAATCAGTGGGACGACTTGCCTCAAGAAGTTGTGAATGCTCCAACACTGGAGATTTTAAAGAAGACATTGGACAACCGTTTGTCTGAAATTGCCTAGCTTTCCTCCTTGAGCAGGGGGTTGGAATAGAAGACCTCCAAGGTCCCTTCCAACTCTGCTATTCTGTTCAAAAAGACCACATATCAACCTGTCAGGAAAGTTGAATGGGTCCCGCCTATTTTCAGTATCTTCATTTTTTGCTTCAGGGCAACCAACCAAGCCACATTGTCTCCGCTGAACAACTCATATCCTTCTATCAAGGTCATCTCCATAAAGCTCTTGAATGGTTTGTGTTGATTTTTTTTTTCTTCTCCTAACTGGAGAGACAGACACAAATGCTTCGGTGCAGCTCTTCCACGATTCTCTCCTGGAAAAACCCATCCGTGCCCCCTACACACAGCAGGTTAGGCTTCAAGGTGACACCGACTTTTCAGGAAGAAAGGGAGCGCAGAGGCAGAGAGGAGAAACGCTCCTGCGTTGATAGGAACGTGCACTGGTTAGTGCAGTTTAAAAAATAAAATGTGATTTATAAAATAAAGCAAGATGGGTGCAATTTTATCCAGGAGAGGAATAGACGTCCCCAAAGCCCCCCACACCCCGGGGGGGAAGTTTGTCTCCGCCAGAGCTTATCAAGGCAACATTTGAACGGAGGTTTTCAGCATCGCTCCAAGGTGACTTTCCGGCATGCTTTCCCTACCTCCGCCCCCTTTTCTCTCTCCTTCTCACTTCAGGGAGGGGTGGGGAGAGAAAAGGGGGAGGAGGAGGGAATCAGGCACAGCCCTGTGGCTTCTCCTTTACTATTCTTCCTCGAATATCTTTGCCTCGCCTAATAGTATTTTCCTCCTTGGTGGCATCCGTTCAGAAATTGATCTGCCTTTGGAGCCAATCACTTGGCAACACACGCCCACCCACCCACCCCCCCAAAAAAATTCCTGGAAGGGTCTTTGATGAGGAAGTCGTTGACACCGCTAAGGTCGCAACCAATGCCTCGGAAGCACTGATCCAAAAGCCAAAGGATCCATTTCCAGCCTCTCCCTCCCAGGATTCCCTCCAAAACCTGGAATCCTATCCCTGTCCATCTGAAGATCCAAACTGGACCTCTCTTGGTTAAGGTGTGGAAACCAGATCTCCGTTCGTGCTTCTGAAGCGTGAAGGGCACAGAGGCTTACAAATCGTGCCGCGCTACAGTAGAACCTTTCACAAACTGTAGGATCACAACTCTAAACAGCCCCAGACAGTATACCCACTGGTTAGAGTCTCCAGAATTTGCAGCTCAACATCTGAGGAACAAAGGTCACCCAACCAATCGAGTATTTCCATTGTTTGTTTGTTTTTTCACTAGGGAGAACTTGAGTTGGGTTGGGTTGGCCTGGATTGGGTTAATAGAATATCAGAATAACAGAGTTGGAAGAGACTTTGGAGGTCTTCTAGTCCAACCTCCTGTTCAAGCAGTGTTGGAGCATTCATGACTTCTGGAGGCAAGTTGTTCACTGATTAATTGCTCTAATTTTCAGGAAATTTCTTCTTAGTTCTTGGTTGCTTCTCTCCTTGATTAGTTTCCACCCATTGCTTCTTGTCCTGCCCTCAAGTGCTTTGGAGAATAGCTTGACTCCCACTTCTTTGTGGCAACCCCTGAGATATTGGAAGACTGCTATCATGTCACCCCTAGTCCTTCTTTTCATTCTCTTCCCCTTGATCTTTAGCCCCAAACTAAAATTCTTGGCTGAGCTTCGCATTATTCAGCCATGGGCAGTCCTTCACTCTGTGCAAAAAAGAGTTCAGGACCCACCACAGAATCTTTGACAATCTTTGAAAAGAAAAAGAAGGAAAGAGGGGAAGAGAGCAAGGAAGGAAAAATAAGGGAAGAGGGGAAGGAAGAGGAAAAGAGAATGGAGAGGGGAAGGAAAAAGAAGGAAGGAAGGAAGGAAGGAAGGAAGGAAGGAAGGAAGGTTATAATGAGAGTGAGGGAGGGTCTCAACGAAGTCCTGCCTTAGCACTTGGCCACTATTGGTGCCCCTGACATGAGTCCTGTGTCACGCCCACCATAGCCACACCCCCAGCCACACCCACCATGGCCACTCACCCCCACACACACCCCAGCGCTCCGAAGTCAAACACAACCCCGATGCAGCCCTCAATGAAATCAATTTTGACACCCCTGATATAGGGGTGTCAAACATCAGCCACAAACAACGGTAAGCCCGCTTCACAAAATATGGAATCTATAGATTCTTCTGCAGGAAGCAAACCAGGTGTGATTTCGCTGGTTGATTGGAAGAAGCTGAGCCACTTAACCTACGGAGAACTACACACCGGCAAGGTTTGTTAGGTGAGGTTATGATGGGATAGCCCTTCGTGGCTTGGTTGCAGAAACTCCAATATTATCATGACCCATTGTGCAAATCAGGTCATCACACAAAGCCGGTTCCTTTGTTTGCTCACTGCATTTCCAATGCTGCCCCAGTGTTCTGCTAAGGGCTTGTGCATGTTGCAGGAAGCAACTGACCAGTGACATTTGAGCTAATAAAAGTAAAAGCATGGTTCAGTTATTCATGTGACTTGGGAACACAGCCACCGCGTTGGTGTCCGTCCAAACCAATCAAACATCTGGGGGAAGGATAGAGGGTTTTTTTTGGGGGGGGGGGTTTGCTCTCTTGATCACCCTTCACACACACCCCGCCCCGAAAGATATAAATGATTGACAGCCACTTCCCCAAACTACTAGTTCCTACCACGAGCAAAATGGACGGAGGCAAAAACCGCCAGCATTTCTCTCGACAGATTCCAGGGTCCTGCAGCTGGATTTCTAAATGACCTTTCTCTCAATTAGCCCTGAACCATCTTCCGTTTCTAACTGCAATCTGCAGGAAAGGTTTTTGCTCCTGACTGCTCCAAACCAGCCATAAAATAGCTTCAAAAAAAAAAGAGATAAAAGATAAAGAAGTGCTTTCCTCTCATCTCTCCCCCCTCCCCCCCCTGCCTTCCCCTGCATCACCATCGCCACCTCCTGCTGGGCTTATTGCTGATTGGCCCAAGATGACATCACCGTTTTTTCCACAACAGGAGTCTGGTCCGCCAACGAGTCTATTTTTGGCACCCACGAGACCAAGGCATTAACCAGCAACTGGCTCCGATGGGGCCACGCAAGCTTACGAGGCGAGAAGTCCCTCCGGGATGGGACAGAGAAAGGACAGGTGGGAATGCCCAGAGAAAAAGTGTATTTGCTGCTCGCCTCTCGCCAACACCCCGCTTTTCTCCCCATACACGCACGCTCCCAGACACTGACGAAGCTACACCGAGAAAAAGGCTTCGATGCAAACCGGTGGGAAGGAAAAACAGAGAGGGGAGGAAAGGAGGGAGGAGGTTTTAAAATGCCAGTGGTCTGATTCTGCTTGGACGGCTGGAAGAAGCATCAAGGGAAAAATCTGGAGAGAAGAACAAGCCCAGCAAGGAGTCCATTCAGGGAGGTGCCACCTCACAGCACCCCTCTCCAACCAAACCTTCTACCCTATGCCGCTGCTCTCTCTCTTTTGTCTACCCCACCCTTGGATGTGTCTCCTTATCACTGCATTTGCAATGTGAAAGGCAGCCCTCAAGCAGAGGGAATGACCTTGGGTTGTTGGCTCCCTCCTCCCCTTCTCTTCCACTGGTCAACCACAGGACAGGGACGGTAGGCACGATGGTGCACTTATGCACGCCCCTTACAGACCTCTTAGGAATGGGGTGAAGTCAATAGCGGATAGATTGAGGTTAAAGGAGTGGGGGTTTGAGGATGTAACAACAGAGTGAGATAGTGCATTCCAGGCACTAACCACTCTGTTGCTGAAGTCATACTTTCTGCAATCGAGTTTGGAGCGGTTTACATTGAGTTTGTATCTGTTGTGCGCTCTTGTATTGTTGCGGTTGAAGCTGAAGTAGTCATTGACTGGTAGGACATTGTAGCAGATAATTTTGTGTGCTATGCTTAAGTCTAACCGTAGGCGGTTAGATTCACCCACATGTTGTAGCCATGGCCTAGATCAGTGTTTCTCAAATTTGGCAGCTTGAAGACGGCTGGGCTTCAACTCCCAGAATTCCCCTGCCACTCATACCGGCTGAAGAATTCTGGGAGTTGAAGTCCTTGCCTCTTAAAATGGCTTAGGTGGAGAAACACTGCTTTAGAGGCCTCACTGATCATTTCCAAACTTTCACCAGGACGTCCATCTCTCAAGAAACTACCGAGTATAAAAAAGGGCTCTTAGCTAGATTGTATTTCGAGACCCTTCCTTGTGGGCTCAGCTGACAGGAAGATGCCGGTAATTCAGCAACCCATTTAATGATTTCTCAGTGCACAAACACACAAACGCCAAGCCACATGAGATCCTTGTCTGCCTAAAATCGACAATGCTGTGGACAACTTGACTCACGTAGTCCTATGGGAATACTCCTGGCAATCTTGTAAGGCTCAGGTAAAAAATCCATTCTAGTGACCTTAAGTGCTTTTGATTCCATTTCCTGTCGGAGTGGATACTGATGTCTGCAACTGTTTTGACAAGAGGTGGAACCGTTGGTTTCGGGAATTAATGCAAAAGTTAAGTGTTACCGGAAAGAAGGAACATGGATCAGCATAAAATGAGAAACCGTCCATCTCATGATAGCCCAGAAGATGCTCCCGAAAAGGCCTGGCATTCTACCTTCGGATGCGGGATGACCTAAAGAAGAACTTTGGGATCAGGTCTTAAGAACTCCGAGGGAGACCCATCATAACTTTGAACTGGCTGTAGTTCAAGGACTACCTGTAGTCCTACGTTCTTGTACTTTGGAGTAGGAATAGGTTGAGGAACCGTCTTCAATCAGAGTAGAGCTGGAAGGAACCTTGGAGGCCTTCTAGCCCAACCTGTTGCTTAAGTAGGAGATCCTACACTATTTCACAAGGTGGCTGTCCAGTCTCTTCTTAAAAACCTCCAGTGATGAAGCCTCCATAACTTCTGAAGGCAACTTCTGTTCCACTGGTTAATTGTCCTCCCTGTTAGGAAGTTTTCCTTAATTCCAGGTTGCTTCTCCCCTTGATTAGTCTCCATCCATTGCTTCTTGTCCTGCCTTCAGGTACTCTGGAGAATAGCTTGACTCCCTCTTCTTCGTGGCAGCCCCTGAGACATTGGAACACTGCTATCACGTCTCCCCTAGTCCTTCTTTACTCTAGACTAGCCAGACCCAATTCCTTCCACCATAGTTCGTATGTTTTTGTCTCCAGGATTTTAATCAACAGAGTTGCTCTTCTTTGGACTTTTTCCAAAGTCCCAACATCTTTTCTGTAAAGCAGTGACCAAAACTGGATGCAGTACTCCAGGTTTGGTTTTACTGAGGACTTATAAAGCAGCGCAGATACATCAATATTACTAATATATCTTTGTCCATGTAAATTAATAATTTCAGTATTACTAATTGTTCTGTCTCACCTTTCTTCTTTCTCAAATGATGAAAGACTACAAACTCACACAAACACAGGCAGGCAAGCTGACTCGGACTTCACGGAGTTAATTCTTTGGAACTGATAACGTCCTTGGCATTCCAACACGCTCTGCCTGCCAAGTCTGAATTGATAACGAGTAAAAACCTACTTACAGAGAATTACAAGGCAGACCACAAGAATCATTCACAACGAAAAAACTGAAGTAAGATTAAACTTTGTCCCGTACAAAGTTCCAGCCGACAACACACCCACTTTTATCCCCTCTGGGGTGTGGCTCAATGACTCAGCTCACTCTCTGACCCTCCCATGCCTATGTTGCTGCTCAAGTTTCTCCCTATGACGCTGCCTAGGATCAAGCCCACATTCTTCCTCTTGACTCCCTGTCAGGGGCTGCTCCGATATGCCTTCCTCCTGATTAATCTCAGGCTGTTCCTCTCGGTTGTCTGCTGGAACCTGAGGCATTATCAGGGAGGAAGGCATTGCCAGAGAGGAAGGTCCTGGGGAGGAAGGCATTCCCAGTTCCTCCTCCTCATCTTCCAAGTCCTCTTCCTCTGACAGCACAGGCTCGGGAATCGGAGCCACAACAACTAATACTTCTTTCTCCATGCCAAGGACTGTTTGATATCCTCTGCCATGGACCATGAGCCACGGTGGTGCAGTGGTTAGAGGGCAGTATTGCAGGCTACTTCTGCCAACTGCCGGTTGCCTGCAATTTGACAGTTCGAATCTCACCAGGATCAAGATTGACTCAGCCTTCCTTCTTTCCCAGGTGGGAAAAATGAGGACCCAGATTGTTGGGGGCAAGAGGCTGACTCTGTAAAAAGCTTAGAGAGAGCTATAAAGCCCTGTGAAGTAGTGTATAAATCTAAGTGCTATTGCCATGCATAGGTTTGTATAGTTTTTCTCTAAAACTAGAAAGCTGTGTCTGTCACCAGAGAGATGACATCACTCTTCTAACGGCAAATTATAATCCTCCTGGCTGGTGCCAAGATGCTTCCCCTAGCATTGCATTTGCAAAGTGAGGCAGTTGTTTCCCCTTTGTGCAAGCTAACTGCATGAGCTACTCAGGGTTTCATTAAAAGGAAAGAATGGGGACCGAACGAGAGCAGCAGTGGGCTTAACTCGTTCAGGAGTGAGTCGGTGCTATTTTTAACCAGAGGAACAAGATTGTGTGATAATGAACATGACAGCCTCCTTCAAATGCCAAGTGGTATTACAGAATTAGCAAGTTTCTGGGGCACAGCTTCAAGCGAGCCCTAAATTTAGGGATGGGATTCAAATTTTATAGCAACTGGTTCTGTGGGTGTGGCTTAGTTGGTGGGTGTGGCTTGGTGGTCATGTGACTGGCTGGGCGTGGCCAACTCAACATCACTCACATCGAGGCACGCATCTCCTCGCCTGGCCTCTCGTGACTGTGGGGATGCTGCAACAGTCGTAAGTGTGAAAAATGGTCATAAGTCACTTTTTTCAGTGCCATTGTAACTTTGAATGGTCCCTCCACACAAGCAAAGTACCAGCAAAGGAGGGGAAAAAAAACTCCAGAGAAGTTCCAGAAACAGGAAGTCTAGTCCTGCCAAGAATGTAATAAAAGTTAATGGAAAGGCAGTTTCTGTAAGCAACACCAGAATGTTTCCTTCCTGCCTTCCTTACAGGATTAGGCCAGTAATTTCTTCTAACAACTAGTTCTCCGAACTGCTTAGAATGGTAACAACCGGTTCTAGTAAATAGGCGCGAACCAGTAGAATCCCACCCCTGCCTAAATTCCTGGTAACAAAAATGCCCACTGTACACACAACCACCAAAAGAGGCCCCGGGGCCTCTCCTTGGAGCTCCAGATCCTCCACTCAGCAAAATGAGGATGGACAGATCCTGACTGTAACACACATCTGCCCATCCAATTAGAAAGAGATCTACTTCCACAAAAAAAAGAAAAAAAGAAATGGGAGCGATCGAGAACGCAAGATAGACCCAACTTTCATTTTTGCATGACCCAGAGAGGATGCCTTTGGCAGCCCCCCAAACCCCATCTCCCTGAAGGAGGAAGACGAAGGATAGATAGTCCGTGTGGCTTCTTTTGCACGGCGTTCTCAGCTTCATTCAAATGCCACTTGGTGGATTGGGTGCCTTTAACACAATTGCACCTCCTTCCATCCCATCGAAAGAGATCATTTTAGGAGCAGTTCTGAGGAAAGTCTAGAGTTACAAGCAGTGCCTCAAACCTAAACTCACTCAGCCCAGCTTCAATAATATTTCTGCCAACAGATTGGAAAACCTGGTGTGTGTGTGTGTGTGCACGCACACACGCACACACAAAAGAAGATGCATCTAAGGAGATCCAAAGGATCATAACCCCGTTATTCAAGGTCAACCTTTTGTCCTTCCCTCTGCAAAAGGGTGAGATCATCTTTCTTTCCTTCTCCTTTCCTTCCTCCCTTTCCTTCCTTCCTTCTTCCTTCCTTCCTTTCTTTCTCTCTCTCTCTGTCTTTCTTTCCCTTTCCTTCTTCCTTCCTTCCTTCTTTCTTTTTCTTTCTCTCTCTTTCCTTCCTTCCTTCTCTTTCTTCCTCTCTCTCTCTCTCTCTTTCTTTCTTTCTCTTTCTTTCCTTCCTTCCTTGTTTCTTTATTTCTTTTTCTCTCTGTGTGTGTCTCTCTCTCTCTTACTCTCTTTTTCTCTCCTGTCTTTTCTATTCCAACTTGATTTCCATTCTGGTTACCTTTTATCTTAAAAGAGAGAAGGGATAAAAATGCCCCTTTTGAGTTCTCAGGTAACTATTACCTGCAATCCAATTTACTCAGCGGTAACTTCCCCGAAGAAGGTTCATAAGAGCCTCCTCTTCTACAGAAAGGACTGGCCCAAGGATGACAATTTGGAGGTGCACGTTCCATGTCTTGTTCTTTCTCTACTATGACTAAAGAAGACCATTTCTTAATACATGGATTCCTGGAGACATGTCAAAAAGAGCTAACAAAGATCATGCAGTCACCACAGTCATTTGTATCTACTATTATTCCCCCCAAAAAAATCTGAAGTAATGAAACTGAGAAGTAAGTTAGATGCTTTCGAGCAGTTTATTCTCTCTGAGAACGCCCTAGGAATTTCTTCAGAAGCTTCAACAGATGCAAAGAGACACCAACTATCTATCAACAGACATTCTCACTTGTCATATATTATTAGCCCAACCTTCTCCTGCTTGCTATCTTCAAAATCTGTTGGACTACAATCGCATAATTCCTCAGAAAAACAGTTTAGGTGTATTTATCGCATGGAGCATGTAAACTTCGAGGTGAATGTTTTGCTGCCATTAATTATTGAAAGTTTAATTTCATATTTGTGAATGCTTTTAAATTGCATTCATTGTACATAGCACCTAACATTGAAAAATAGTTGCTGTTATTATTAATGATAATAACGAATGAGCCGCAGTCCAATAATAAGTAAGCCCGCCTGCCCTGTGAACTAAATTGCCCAGCAGTTTTCAATTCCATGGATAGTAATTATAGGTAAAATTCTGGGTTTTTTTCCCATCAGACGGAAAAATACACATGCTGTTTAGTCAAAAGAATCATAAATATTCATAATTTGCTACAACAATAAATGCAATACATGACCTATTGCATCATTGATAGTCCTTAATTCAGGAATCAGCTACGCTTCCCGTGATTTTCTATTTTACTTGGAAAAAACAGACTTCGGTTCAGAGTATGGATAAGAAGATCACTAGTTTATATTTAAGAAGAGAAGAGATTCCAGAATGTCTTTGTTCCTGTTTCATTTTAATCCATTTTAGAAGGATACAGTTAATTGTTTTTTTTTTTATTCAACCCAGATTTCTAAAAAAAGGATAAGAGAGATCTATTTTTACCTGTTTGACTGAACTCGGCACCCTAAATGGATTCGCAGAAGGCTCAAAGTGTTAAGTGTGTTCCAGAAAAGTCTGCCAAGATAATTTTTCAGTGCAAAGGGATAGAAAAGGGAGTTTTTGGTTGGCTGGTTTTTTCTTCTCCTCTCCTCTTCCTCTTTCTCTTAGGAGAACTTGAGCTACACCTGAATAAGCATCATCTCTAAAGGCATTTTAACCCCATCATTCTGGAACCCCCGGAAATAGGGCTTCTGGAAGGTGCCTTGCACGCAAAACAAAATTATGCATCCAACTGGAATTTCACTCAAGGCTACAAGACAAGCTCAACTACCAACCAATGGCACACAGAACCTTCTGCTCCAATAGGCAACAAGACATGCTGGATTTCTGCTACTGTATACTGCCAGGTGAAATTCCCTGTAGGGAAGAGGTGGATGGTGCCAACTACAAGGGGGTGTTTTAAATGGCAAACACAGCTTTCCAGGGCAGCCCATTTTGAAAGCACAACTCTGGGTGGCTCACAACAGTTATATCAAGCTAAACATCGTACAATGATAACAACAAAAACTTGGGTGGCACAACCAGAGGTGGTATTCAGCAGGTTCTGACCAGTTCTGGAGAACCGGTAGCGGAAATTTTGAGTAGTTCGGAGAACTGGCCAATCCCACCTCTAACTGGCCATGCCCCCATCTCTTCTCTGCCTCCTGAGTCCCAGTTGATTGGCTGGGTCTTCTTTGGTTGCCTTGCACAGGACAATGGAGCTGGAAAGCAGGTTAGTGGGGTGGGGAGGGAATCGGACTTTGCAGTAACCTTCCCCAGCCATGCCCACCAAGCCATGCCCCCAGAACCAGTAGTAAAATTTTTTGAATCCCATCACTGAGTTATATCAAGCCAAACATCGTACAATGATAACAGAAACAAAAACCTAAATAACAGATAGAGAGATGAATAGAAAATAGGACAATAAGGTAAATATTATAGTGGACTGAGATAGATTAAGGAATATAGATAAACGTACAGATAGCTAAGATTTATGTAAAAGTATCTATACCGTCACGGAAGCATTGCAATGAATGGAAATGATGTCGTATATGAGAAAAATTGTTTAATAAAAATTAATAAAAAGGAAACAAAAACCTGGGTGCCACAACCCTTCTGCTGTGATGCAGTCAACACGGCCAACTTTCAGCTTTGACTTCAGCCTATCTTGGGAGGGAAGCCAGCTCTCCCAAGGCTTTGTGGAACATTCAATCATGAGGGATCTTTGGGATCTAAGGAGGGTTAAAGGAAAGTTTAGAGGGGATTGTGGAAGGCTAAAAGGATTTGTGGAAGGTTAAAAGAACGAGGGATCTCCCAGGTATAAGGAGAAGGGTGTTCCACAGGCATTATGAACTTGTTCACAGGAAACAAAAGATGGAAAACAGTCCACCTTTTCTAATTTGGGTACACCATCCCCGATGTACTTCTAAGAAGTCCCAAGCAGCTAAAATTCTGCAGGCTGGGGTCAAATACATTTTTGAAGAGTTAATAGCAAGTGGAGAAAGAAGCTAGTGAAGTGACTAGTCGTAGTATATAAAGACACACCATTCATTTATCTTCCTAAGACACTGACGGCATTCACTGATTATAATTTTTTTTGCGGGGGAATCAAAACTGGCTGCATTTCCACAAGGAGCAAATGCCCAGGCAAATACCAGCATGTTAACTTTTAATAAATTCTCTGAAGTTTTGGGAATGTGGCTCAAGGCTCATGATTTTGATTTTGATTGATTGATTGATTGATTGGTTGGTTTGTTTGTTTGTTTGTTTGTTTATTTGATTTGTCAATTGCTTACAAGATAATAGGTATAAGTATACACATAGTTATGAATACATGAAATGGGTACATATAAGAAAAATAAAGGAAACAATAGGACAGGGATGGTAGGCACGTTGGTGCGCTTATGCACGCCCCCTACAGACCTCTTAGGAAAGGGGTGAGGTCAATAGTAGACAGTCTAAGGTTAAAGTTCTTTGGGTTTGGGGAAGAAACCACAGAGTCAGGTAGAGTATTCCAGACTTTGACCACTATGTTGCTGAAGTCGTATTTCCTGCAATCAAGTTTGGTGTGGTTAACCTTGAGTTTGTATCTATTGTGTGCTCTTGTGTTGTTATGGTTGAAGCTGAAGTATTCATTGACAGGTAGGACATTGCAATGTATGATTTTATATACTACACTTAGATCGGACCAAAGACGGCGTAGTTCTAGGTTTTATAGGTCTAGAATTTCAAGTCTGGTGGCATAAGTTATTCTACAACAAGCAGAGGAGCATAGAACTCTTCTTGTGAAATATTTCTGGACTTTCTCAACTGTGTTAATATCAAGATATGTGATGTGGGTTCCAGACTGATGAGCTGTATTCGAGTATTGGTCTAGCAAATGTTTTGTATGCCCTAGTTAGTAGTGTGGTATTACCAGAGAAAAAGCTACGTAGGATTAGGTTAACTGCTGGAATCCTGACACATACATGGTTTAAAAACTGCCACGCCCAGATTCACACACAGCGCTAGGCCCAAATTAAGAGCTGCCTTTAACATTAAAGGATAAAGAAGATACAGAATATTTTTAACATGGGATTTGTTTTACCAATGGTTAGATAATAGAGGTAAAAATTAGAAGGTGGAAGAATACCACTATGTACAAGTAAATAATATTATTACTGCTACTATTACGTACAAGCAAATTTACCCAGACAATATTAAGCACTTATGTATGTTAAAGAAAAACATATAAATATTTTTTTTTAAAGAACTGTTAAAACCTCTGTAAGGGAACAAGCGCGTTCAAACAAAATAAGGAACCATTTCTCAGCTAGCCGCCTCAAAGAGAAGCTGTTGAACCTCACTGATTGCCGATTCTAAAAGTGGATCACACTTCAGCAACAGTAATGTCTCCAAAGTCATCAGCTACCAGATGTGGAGATCTCCAGAGATCTCCTCAATGCAATTAGGTTATCAGGCCCATAGATTAGTCCACCTTGACCTCCCAAATTTTGCAAGTTGGCGGGCATAGTGCAGAAGCTGATATAAGTGCTGCTGAAAATGGTCACATCATGCAATTCAGAAGATGGCCCAGGACAAGCTGGAAGTTCAGCCATGCTTAAAAGGCCAACTAAGGTAGCAGCTACCAGCACCACTCATAGTCGGGGGTGAAGTCCACGCTTTCCAAAGTACTTCATCTTGTGGAAATGTCAGACAAAGAGAACCATGAAGGCAGTGGTGCAACCATGAAGCAAACTAAGCACGTGTTTAGGGCACCAGGCCCAAAGGGGGCACCACAAAAACATTTATGTAGCCTACGCTTGACTTCGTTTGTAGAGTATGTACAAAGGACGGAGGGCATCAAGATTCGTCAATGCTTAGGGCACCAGTGAGCCTTGATCCGCCACTGCATGAAGGCTGCCCAGGAATAAGCTGGGAAACTGAGAGCTTTCCATTCTGAGGATCACACATCCCACCAGTGGTCAAAACTGACATGGTTGGCCAGCTGTACCATATGGCCAATGAGAAAGGTACAGTTAGCTAAGCAATCATCAACTATTTACAAAGTACCTTATGATTCTTGACTCTTGACGAATGTATCTTTTCTTTTATGTACACTGAGAGCATTTGCATCAAAGACAAATTCCTTGTGTGTCCAATCATACTTGGCCAATAAAGAATTCTATTCTATTCTATTCTATTCTATTCTATTCTATTCTATTCTATTCTATTCTATTCTATTCTATTTTAAGCAATCATGTGCAAAAGGAAGCCGACTTCAATTCTGGAGATTTCACACCTTGTGTCACCAAAAACAGACCTCTCCAATTGCCCAGAGGGGGTTGCATTCATGACTTGTAAGAGCTGGCGTGTCTTTTTAGGTCTTCTTCTGGCAACCACCTTCAACAGAAGCCAACATCCCTTTATAAGTCCAAGAGCAATGACCTTTCTTACTCTGTTTTTGCTTCTTGGGCTTTGCAAAGTGGTCTCCAGGAAGTGGGAAGGGAGGGGAAGGGATGGGGTGGGGGTTGGAGTAGCTCTTTGATGTGCTGCTCTTGTGTTTAGAGCCTCACAGAATGATGGATGGAGAATGTGCAGAGGGTAAGCATTAGCCTCAAGGTCATATCATCCGAGCTACTGAAAAGGCAGCCACAGCATGGAAAATGCTGTTAAGAGAAGGAAAAGTGTGATTCCACCAACATCCTCTGCAGGTCAGCTTAATACCCAGTGGGAAGAGGTCATATCCTCCCTTCACAAAGGCACAGTGGTAAATAGGATGAAAGTGCCTTCCAATTTATTCGGTAAGTCCAAATGATGAAACCGAATGGTACAGGCTCTCTGGAATAGTCACGTATTTTCTGGAGTGGTCTCTCTCAACTTTGAAACCTCCAGGCCCATCATCCAAGAGCTCTGGTGGTACAGTGGCTAGAATGCAGTATTGCAGGCTAACTCTGCCCATGGTCTGGAGTTCGATCCTGAAGGTTCAAGGTTGACTCAGCCTTCCATCCTTCCAAGATCAGTAAAATGAGGACCCAGATGGTTGGGGGTAGTGGTGTATTAACCATTAAGCAGACTAAGCACCTGCTTAGGGCATCAGGCCCAAAAGGGGCACCATAAAGTTGAGAATATGGCTTCATTTGTACACTATGCACAAAGGGGCACCAAGATTTGTAAGGGCATAGGGCACCAGTGAGCCTTAATCCACCACTGGTTGGGGGCAAGAGGCTGACATCTGTAAACTGTTCAGAGAATCCTGTAAAAAGCACCAAGGGGCAGTATATAAGTCTAAGTGCTAGTGTTCACAATAACTGGGGATTATTGTTATATCAACCCATCCCTTCGGATCTCCTGTAAATGAAATTGTGCAAAGACAGATAATGGGCATATTCAAGAACTGGATTGTGCTAGGTGGACACAAAGATTGAAAATATAGCCCTGGGTTTCTGAACATTTATCTACCATTTTAATTGTTGTGCTAAGGAGCATAATGTCTATGGAGATTCTCACTCATTCAGGCCATGGAAAAGCAACTTTGAGACAAGGAGCACTGTGGCTCACCTGATTAGGATGTTGGGTTGGAGGCTAGCAAGCCTACGTTTGAGACCCAACAGCTGCCATAAGGTGGGGTAAGCTCCCATCCTTCGCTCCACCTCTTGCCAGGGACATGAAAGAAGCTCCAATTGGACATCCCCCATGGGCAGCAATAATGTCACCAGCTAATCCTTTCAACCCGCAAGCACTTTGGCATTTCTGACATGAGTGTGATGCAATCGTTGTATGTTTCTGGGCTCAAAGCAGCATCATGGGCAAATACAGGTTTGATCAGTTATGGTTCTCCTCCAATCTCTCCTCTCATCAGTCACAAAATGCACATGGAATGAGATGGTCATGTTGTGCAACTCAGAAAACAACCCAAGAGGATGATCCAGAATCTCCACAGATGTATCGAATGAGGCTTCATCAAGCTTGAAAAGTAACCCAAAGGAACCAAAGCAATCTAGCCTGTGTAGCGAAGCAGATCGATTCACATCCTCATCAATCCCAAGAAAAGTTACTGTGGGAAAGCAACCAATGATCTCCCCCTTTCCCTGGCTCACAAACACCTTTCCAGCCAAGATCACCAAGGATGAGTCTGAAAAAAAAACATCAGGCAGGTATCTCCTTGTCCACAGCTGGGCTCTGCAAATGGACATAAGAGTCTAGGCCAAGGAGAATCTAGGCCAACACTCAAAGAGCCATTTGGACCTGTTTCCCACAGAAAAGAAAATACCAGGAGCCTCAAAGCCTGGGTGGGCATGGCCAATTCAATGTCATGCCCACCCAGTCACATGACACACACCCCGCCATGCCTACCCAGGTTTTGTGGCTCCTGGTGTTTTCTATGGGAAATGGGTCTGTCTCTCTCCCTCCCTCTCTCCCTCCCTCTCATTTCTGTTTTTTGTGATCACCCAACAGGGAGCCAGAGTAAGGGACCCAAAGAGCCGCATGTGGCTCCAGAGCCACAGATTGCTGATACCCGAATTAAGCCAAGATGACACTGACTGCAGCAAAGAGGACATAGAGTCTGAGATGCAAATACAGAATGAACATCTTTGACACCTGTCCGACATTCAGCAACCTTCCTGACCAAGGATAGCCAGAAAGACACCAAACTATCTTTACCAAAGCTCCAATCCAGCCTGCCAGCAACCTTAGTCTAGCCAAGCGGGAGCAAGACCCATAAGACATTCTTGGAATTTCTCAGCCATGCGTTCCTCAAGCAATCCAATATCACGGATCGTAGTTGGTGGAAAAAAATATATGAGTAATCCAGTCTCCTGATTTCTAGCTGGTGCCTTCACAACTAGACCAAACTGGTTCTACTAGAACATTATATGAGCCCATCCTGGAATGTTTTTGAACCGGAGATGTTGTGGCTTCTTCGGTTAGGTGAGAATTTTGCACAAGGCCTTAGGCCTACTGCTTTACGTTGTTAACCAAACAGAAGATGCTCAGAGACACCATTCCGAAGTTGGGCGACCATGCACCTCATCCTACAAATAAATGGCCTGCCTAAAGAAACTAAATCTCGAGGGATGTCATGTCAGGGAAGATTTTTCCTGGGCTGCATAAATCAAATCGGGTTGATGATGTTTCAGGGGCAGAAAAAAACAAAGGAGTTGCACAGCTAGAATGAAATGAGGTTAATCTCTCCAAGCATTAACGCCTTCCGGTGCAGGAGCATTGGACGGACGGTCAGCCTCCTCCACAGATACCCAGCCTGATTTCGAGGAAGACTGAAAATAAACGTGCCTCCCCCTGCCTCGAGCACAGGAATTGCTGAGGATCGCAAAAGCGGCTCCCTGAATCTGCTCTGGCATCCATTTGGGCGAAAGGCTGCATGCGAGTTCTTCAAATCAGCGAATTAGGAGTCCTGACATGTATTGATCGGATGTCACCCAATGGGCCCATTCTGTATTCACAGAGAAGAGAACCCTGGCAGAAAGCAACGTTTTCAGCTATAAAGGTCCAAACAAGCAAGTATTATGTATTATTATTTTTTTTCCTTTTGGGGGACTGGAATGTAATGTATAATCCTAATTCTTCGTGCCAGGCACGTGCTGGGTTATACCAGGGTTGGCCAGGAGAACCACCCTCTCCTGAACTCTGTAGACCCTGGAGTACATTTCTGCTATTCAGTGGCAATTTCTGCACATTTTAGCTTTGGGTCTAAGCAAGAGGGCAGAACTCCAGAAAAAGGGGTTGAAAAATTGTCCACCATCAACCTCCCGTCTGTGCAGTGGTGGGATTCATTTTTTTTTTTTACTACCAGTTCTGTGGGTGTGGCTTGGTGGGTATGCCAGGGGAAGGTTACTGCAAAATCTCCATTCCCTCCCCACACCCACTAACCTGCTTTCCAGCTCCGTTCTCCTTTGCAGGGCAACCAAAGAAGACCCAGCTGATCAGCTGGGACTCGGGAGGAAGCCAGTCAGAGGCGGTATTTGCTGGTTCTCCAAACTATTCGAAATTTCCGCTACTGGTTCTCCAGAACCTGTCAGAACCTGCTGAATACCACTCTGGGTCTTACCCATCCCAAAGTAACTATAGATTTTGTCGGAGAGAGACACTACACACACTCTCTCAGTAAGCCTCACCTATAAACACCTCCTGGAATGAACAACAGGGCTGCTTGTGCACACTCTCAGGTGCATGCTAGCATGCAAGATGCCACCTTTCTCAGCACACCAGATTAGCATCTTTCCTGCGTAGCCTCAGTCCACACCAGTGCTCTGAGCAGAACGCATAGCTCCTTCTCTAGGCCTTTGCCACATGCGGAAACCTCATTTATGAGCTACACATACAACACGTGTGTGCACATGCAACCTATCAGTAGGGGGAGTTAGACAAAAATTTCACTGGCTTCACTGCTGTTCCTTCTGTATCCGTCAGAGGCCTTTCCTTAGCAGTCGGAAAAATGCTGCCAGTCTCTGCTTTAAAGCCACCCACAATTTGATGTCAAGCTATCTGGAGGTAAGCTGCCCGGACTGTGAGTTGAGTGGCTACATCATTTCATTTAATAAAATTAATAAAATAATAATAAACTCAGGACATATTCATTATAATGATGCGGTAACTACTGCCTCACCTGTCTTTATACAGAATCCATTTTAAGCCCTGTCTGTCTTTCTGTCTGCCTGTCTTTTATCTACCTATCCACCTACCCATGTATCCATTGATCCATCCATCCATGTGTCTGTCTGTCTGTCTATATCATCTATCTATCATCCATCTACCATCTGCCTATCATCCATTCATCCATCTATCTACCTACCCACCTACCTATCAATATCATCTATCATCCATGCATCATCTATCTATCTATCTATCTATCTCTATCATCTATCATCCATGCAACATCTATCTATCCATCTATCTATCTATCTATCTATCTCTATCATCTATCATCCATGCAACATCTATCTATCTATCTATCTATCTATCTATCTATCCATCCATCCATCCATCTATCTATCTATCTATCTCTATCATCTATCATCCACGAATTATCTATCTATCTATCTATCTATCTATCTATCTATCTATCTATCTATCTATCTATCTATCTATCTATCTATCTCATCTATCTTCCATGCATCATTATCTATCTATCTATCTATCTATCTATCTATCTATCTATCTATCTATCTATCCATCTCTATCATCTATCATCCATGCATCATCATCTACCTATCCATCCATCCATCCATCCATCATCTATCATCATCATCCTTCTCTCTCTCCACTCTCTCTCATCGTCTTCCTGGGGAGAAATAATTGCAAGCATATTATTATCGTTGTTGCTGTTACCCGCTTATGACCCCTTGCCTTCTCCTTTCTTCTATCTCCCATAGGGGAGCACCCATAAACCAGAAGCTTCATGTTTAAAGAAAATTAAAGATGACATCCTCAAGATATTTGAGGCTGCTGCTTCCAGAGCTCCTCCACTGGCTGCTAGAAAACAGCAGAAACACCTGGACCAGAAGATCCAAGAGCTGCTCTGTGGTGCAATGCACCTCACTGACGCAAAGTACACAACATCGCACAGGTCCACTCAACAAAGTCTACGGACGGTGCCAATGAGAGCCGCAACAGATGCCCGTTTCCAATTCTACTCCAGCAGAATTAAATCCACCTCCATAAAGTCTGTCTTTTTTTTTCTTTTTCTTCTGTGACACTCCAGAACAAGGCATATGCAAAGCCGGACTGTTTATTCCCAAATATATGAACTGGTTACCTATGTCAACTAAATGCCAACCCCTCCCTCTCCCTCTCCCTCCCCCTCCCAAGGGGAACAGGCAAATATAATTTTACAAGCTGATAAATTGGGGCGGGCAAATTTCACGATATTTCCAATGCCTAAATGAAACACGGCGGTGTTTGGGGTAGGAAGGCACCTTCTGGCTTATCCAGACTACAGAGCAACGTTTCTCAGCCTTGGTAGCTGAAAGATGGGTGGACTTCAACTCTAAAAATGGATTAACAGAGTTGGAAGGGACCTTGTAGGTCATCTAGTCCAACCCCCACCCCGCACCCCACCCAAGCAGGAGACCTTACATCATTTCTGACAAATGGTAGTCCAGTCTCTTTTTGAAAGCCACCAGTGATGAAGCTCCCACAACTTCTGAAGGTAACTTCTGTTCCGTTTGGTGGATTGTTCTCAGTGTCAGAAAATTTCTCCTTATTTCTAGGTTGAATCTCTCCTTGGTCAGTTTCCATTCATTATTCCTTGTCTGGCCTTTGGGTGCCTTGGAAAGTAGCTTGACCCCTACCTCTCTATGGCAGCCCCTCAAATATTGGAAGACTGCTATCCTGTCTCCCCTGGTCCTTCTCTTCACCAGACTAGCCAAGCCCAGTTCCTGCAACTTTTCATTGTACATTTGAGCCTCCAGTCTCCTAATCATCCTGGTTGCTCTTCTCTGCACTCTTTCTAGAGTCTCAACATCTTTTTTTTTTTTTTTGATAGTGTGGTGACCAAAACTGGATGCAATCCAGACCAGTCCAGCATCTTCCAGCTGCCAAGGTAGAGAAATGCTGACCTAGAGCCAGGCTTCTTGGCCACGATGCAAGCAAAGAGGCAGGATTAAAAAAATCAGATGGGACATACACAGAGACACACACCTTGTGTTGATAGTTATACCCAAACCTCAGATTCTACACCCCTTCTGGAGCTAAATCCCAGCAGAAGTCTCCTCTTCCTGCCACATACACACAACTATTGCGAGATGGGATGGACACACACACACACACACACAACTATTGTATTGATACTTATACCCAAACCTCAGATTCAGGTAAGCCCGCCTTCCCCACTTCTGCATCCCTTCTGGAGCTAAATCCCAGCAGAAGTCTTCTCTTCCTGCCACACACACACAATTATTGTGAGATGGGACACACACATACACACAACTATTGTATTGATCCTTATACCCAAACCTCAGATTCAGGTAAGCCCGCCTTCCCCCCTTCTGCATCCCTTCTGGAGCTAAATCCCAGCAGAAGTCTTCTCCTCCTACCACACACACACACAACTATTGTGAGATGGGACACACACACACACAACTATTGTATTGATACTTATACCCAAACCTCAGATTCAGGTAAGCCCGCCTTCCCCCTTCTGCATCCCTTCTGGAGCTAAATCCCAGCAGAAGTCTTCTCCTCCTACCACACACACACAACTATTGTGAGATGGGACACACACACACACAACTATTGTATTGATACTTATACCCAAACCTCAGATTCAGGTAAGCCCGCCTTCCCCGCTTCTGCATCCCTTCTGGAGCTAAAACCAAGCAGAAGTCTTCTTCCTGCTACACACACACACAACTATTGTGAGATGGGACACACACACACACAACTATTGTGTTGATCCTTATACCCAAACCTCAGATTCAGGTAAGCCCGCCTTCCCCCCTTCTGCATCCCTTCTGGAGCTAAATCCCAGCAGAAGTCTTCTCTTCCTGCTACACACACACACAACTATTGTGAGATGGGACACACACACACACAACTATTGTGTTGATCCTTATACCCAAACCTCAGATTCAGGTAAGCCCGCCTTCCCCCCTTCTGCATCCCTTCTGGAGCTAAATCCCAGCAGAAGTCTTCTCTTCCTGCTACACACACACACTATTGTGAGATGGGACACACACACACAAAAAAACCCTATTGTGTTGATACTTATACCCAAACCTCAGATTCAGGTAAGCCCGCCTTCCCCCCTTCTGCATCCCTTCTGGAGCTAAATCCCAGCAGAAGTCTTCTCTTCCTGCCACACACACACAACTATTGTGAGATGGGACACACACACACACACACACACACGCACAACTATTGTATTGATACTTATACCCAAACCTCAGATTCAGGTAAGCCCGCCTTCCCCCTTCTGCATCCCTTCTGGAGCTAAATCCCAGCAGAAGTCTTCTCTTCCTGCCATACACGCACACAACTATTGTGAGATGGGACACACACACACACAACTATTGTATTGATACTTATACCCAAACCTCAGATTCAGGTAAGCCCTCCTTCCCCACTTCTGCATCCCTTCTGGAGCTAAAACCCAGCAGAAGTCTTCTCTTCCTGCCATACACACACACAACTATTGTGAGATGGGACACACACACACAAAAAACCCTATTGTATTGATACTTATACCCAAACCTCAGATTCAGGTAAGCCCGCCTTCCCCCTTCTGCATCCCTTCTGGAGCTAAATCCCAGCAGAAGTCTTCTCTTCCTGCCATACACACTTTACAACTATTGTGAGATGGGACACACACACGCACAACTATTGTATTGATACTTATACCCAAACCTCAGATTCAGGTAAGCCCGCCTTCCCCCTTCTGCATCCCTTCTGGAGCTAAATCCCAGCAGAAGTCTTCTCTTCCTGCCATACACGCACACAACTATTGTGAGATGGGACACACACACACACAACTATTGTATTGATACTTATACCCAAACCTCAGATTCAGGTAAGCCCTCCTTCCCCACTTCTGCATCCCTTCTGGAGCTAAACCCAGCAGAAGTCTTCTCTTCCTGCCATACACACACACAACTATTGTGAGATGGGACACACACACACAAAAAAACCCTATTGTATTGATACTTATACCCAAACCTCAGATTCAGGTAAGCCCGCCTTCCCCCTTCTGCATCCCTTCTGGAGCTAAATCCCAGCAGAAGTCTTCTCTTCCTGCCATACGCACACAACTATTGTGAGATGGGACACACACACGCACAACTATTGTATTGATACTTATACCCAAACCTCAGATTCAGGTAAGCCCGCCTTCCCTCCTTCTATATCCCTTCTGGAGCTAAATCCCAGCAGAAGTCTTCTCTTCCTGCCATACACACACACACAACTATTGTGAGATGGGACACACACACAAAAAAAAACCCTATTGTGTTGATACTTATACCCAAACCTCAGATTCAGGTAAGCCCGCCTTCCCCCTTCTGCATCCCTTCTGGAGCTAAATCCCAGCAGAAGTCTTCTCTTCCTGCCACACACACACAACTATTGTGAGATGGGGACACACACAAAAAAAACCCGATTGTGTTGATACTTATACCCAAACCTCAGATTCAGGTAAGCCCGCCTTCCCCCCTTCTGCATCCCTTCTGGAGCTAAATCCCAGCAGAAGTCTTCTCTTCCTGCTACACACACACAACTATTGTGAGATGGGACACACACACACACAACTATTGTATTGATACTTATACCCAAACCTCAGATTCAGGTAAGCCCGCCTTCCCTACTTCTGCATCCCTTCTGGAGCTAAATCCCAGCAGAAGTCTTCTCTTCCTGCTACACACACACAACTATTGTGAGATGGGACACACACACACACAACTATTGTATTGATACTTATACCCAAACCTCAGATTCAGGTAAGCCCGCCTTCCCCACTTCTGCATCCCTTCTGGAGCTAAATCCCAGCAGAAGTCTTCTCTTCCTGCCACACACACACAACTATTGTGAGATGGGACACACACACACACACACACACACAACTATTGTGTTGATACTTATACCCAAACCTCAGATTCAGGTAAGCCCGCCTTCCCTCCTTCTATATCCCTTCTGGAGCTAAATCCCAGCAGAAGTCTTCTCTTCCTGCTACACACACACAACTATTGTGAGATGGGGGACACACACAAAAAAAACCCTATTGTGTTGATACTTATACCCAAACCTCAGATTCAGGTAAGCCCGCCTTCCCGCTTCTGCATCCCTTCTGGAGCTAAATCCCAGTAGATCCCAGTCTGCTCCTCCTGCCTTAAAAGCCAGCTAGTTCCATAGGAAGCCCGACTTTCCCAACCGAAGAAACTGAAGGGGGAAAGACGCGCCTTCTCCCCTCGGATTCCTTCCTTCCGAGTGAGTCAGGACGAGAGGGCTTTCCCCGTGAGGTCATGACAGATCCCAGCCTGATTCCTTCCAGGGCACCGTGACATCATCAGGCTTGAGATCAAGGAACAGATGGGGCGAAGAACAGGTTGTTTATTTCGAAGGGAGAAAAAGCAATACACAGCCGCATCCGATCGAGGCAGATGCTTCATGTCCAAGTAGGGCCTCCGGAGTGATGGGCCTGGAGGCAACGACAGCTAGTCCTCGACTTAACAACAGTTCCATTGAGTGACTGTTTGAGGTTAACAACGGCTCTGAAAAAAAGGGACTTAAGGCTGTTTTTTCACAGTTACAACCTTTGCAGAACCAATGCGCCTTCCCGTCCCAGAGGGGTGGGGGGTGGGGGTGTAATAGGGAAAAGTTGGTTCTCCAGATAACCTGGCCCCAAGCCGTTTTCAGGTCTGGTCCACCTTCACTTTCAACCTTTTTCACAACACACAGAATCGTAGAATTGGAAAAGACCATAGAGGACATCTAAACCAACTTCATGCTAAACCTTGGTATGACTTAGGCCATTGTTCGAACTCAACCATTCATTCTCATTCTGTGTGTGTGTGTGTGTGTGTGTGTGTGTCTGTGTGTGTGTGTGTGTGTGTGTGTCTGTGTGTCTGTGTCTGTGTGTGTGTCTCTCTCTCTCTGTGTTCCTCTCTCTGTATATCTCTCTCTGTCTCTCTCTGTGAGTCTCTCTGTGTGTGTGTGTGTGTGTGTGTCTCTGTGTGTCTCTCTGTCTCTCTATCTCTCTCTTTGTGTCTTGTCTCTCTGTCTCTCTCTGTGTCTCTCTGTGTGTGTCTCTGTGTGTGTCTCTGTGTGTGTCTCTGTGTGTGTCTGTGTCTGTGTGTGTGTCTCTCTCTCTCTGTGTTCCTCTGTCTGTATATCTCTCTCTGTCTCTCTCTGTGAGTCTCTCTGTGTGTGTGTGTGTGTCTCTGTGTGTCTCTCTGTCTCTCTATCTCTCTCTTTGTGTCTTGTCTCTCTGTCTCTCTGTCTCTGTGTGTGTGTCTCTGTGTGTGTCTCTCTCTCTGTGTGTCTCTCTGTCTCTCTCTCTCTTTTTCTCTCTCTCTCTCTCTGTCTCTCTGTCTCTCTGTGTCTCTCTGTCTCTCTCTCTCTTTTTCTCTCTCTCTCTCTGTGTCTCTCTCTCTCTCTGTGTCTCTCTGTCTCTCTCTCTCTTTCTCTCTCTCTCTCTCTGTGTCTGTGTGTGTGTGTGTGTGTGTGTGTGTGTGTGTGTGTGTCTCTCTGTCTCTCTCTCTCTCTGTCTCTCTCTCTGTGTGTGTGTGTGTCTCTGTGTCTCTCTCTGTCACTCTCTGTCTCTTCATCTTCCAACCAGCCGTAGCTGGACTTTTTGAGGGATTCAATCACAATCAAGAGAGATACTACCACTCTATAAAGCCTTAGTAAGACCACAACTAGAATACTGCTTCCAGTTTTGATCAGCACACTATAAAAAAGATGTTTATAGAAAAAGTGCAGAGAAGAGCAACCAAGATGATTAGGAGACTGGAGGCTATAACATATGATAAACAGTTGCAGGAACAGGGCCTGGCTAGTCTTGTGAAGAGAAGGACCAGGGGAGACATGAGAGCAGTCTTCCAATATTTGAGGGGCTGCCCCAGAGAGGAGGAAGGGGGTCAAGCTGTTTTCCAAAGCATTTGAAGAATAATGGATGTCTGTCAAAGAATAATGGATGGAAATTGAACAAGGAGAGATTCAACCTGGAAATAAGGGGGAATTTTCTGACAGTGAGAGCAATCAACCGATGGAACAGAAGATGCCTTGGGAAGCTGTGGGAGCTTCATCCCTGGAAGCTTTCAAGAAGAGACTGGACTGCCATCTGTCAGAAATGATGTAGGGTCTCCTGCTTGGGGGGTGGTGGACTAGATGACCTTACAAGGTCCCTTCCAACTCTGTTCATCTGTTTATAATCTGTTCTTTTTTGAGGAGTATGCTAAGAAGGTTTAAGAGGCCCACCCACCTCATCTACAATACAAGTAGTCCTTGAGGCACAAAATCTAGCAGAAAAAAAAATGCCAGCAAATATTCCTGCATGCTCCACTTCAGCTCTTGCTTTTCCAACAACCCTGCAGGCCCACAAGATGCTAATATATCCAAGCATGGACAAAAACAATGGAAATCAAAGTCAAATTTCATTTGAGATGGACGCATTTTGTGTTGAAAGCGACATTTCGGAAGCAACCCACTTTCTTATTCTCAATCCTGAGTTTTATTTAGTGATATATACAACAAAATTCCATTTTAATGTATGCCAATTAGTGTACATTCAAAGTGATAGTAAAGTTATTCTGTTTGCTTTAGTGATTAGATTTTTATCCCACCTTTATTACTTTCTAAATAGTCCAAGGCAGAGAAGGTACACATTACTCTTTATTCTCCTATTCCCCCCCACCCACAACAACAACAACCCTGTGAGGTGGGTTAGGATAAGAGAGAATTGACTAGAACTCACAGCCGCCTGGTTCGGCAACTTCCACACTCTTCCATCAAGAAAGGAAAAGGGAGAAAGGCAAAAGGAAAAAGGGGAAAGGAGAAAGGAGAAAAGGAAAAAGGAAAAAGGAAAAAGGGGAAAGGAGAAAAGGAAAAAGGGGAAAGGAGAAAAGGGGAAAAGGAAAAAGGAAAAAGGAAAAAGGAAATGAAAATGCACGATCCAACTAAACCCCGATATCTGAAGTTCATTGTTTGGGGTTGTCCATGATGGACAACCGCAAACAATGGCAAACACCCCCCTCCCAAATAATGGCATCTCCCTTCCTCCCCCTTCAATTTCAGCATCTGGAATACAGAGGTTGCCTCCCCTTATGGGATGCCCATCAAGGAGCCAGGCTTGGTCAAGTGAGTAGGCTCCAACTGTCTCCAGCAGCCCGATGCCTTGGTGCCAATAGGAAATGTAGTTCAAGGCATCTGAAGGCTCTGGAGCCAACAGAGGCTGCATGACATGATTCATAGCTGCAGACAGAATATTCTACTCGGTAGCATTGGCCAATAAAGTAGGGGAGGGGGAGATTCGATTATAGGATGGGCCAGACCGCCAGTGAGTTATGCAGCAAGGGCTTCCCAGGGGAAAAAAATCATCACTCTACAAAACGTGTCTCTAAGCCTTCCAACCTCTGTGTTTCTCAGACATCAGTGCCTTCATCTGAGGGGCAAGAGAGAAGAAGACGCAAGGTGTGGATTCTTCAAACCAGAGAGAAAAACTGGTTGAGGTTGATCTCGCTTGTGGTGCAATGCTGAAAAGGAGCCAAGAAGAACCCGGAGGGTCCAAATAGACCTTCTGATCCAGGCTGGTTGCCTTGCCATGAGCCTTTTGTGTCATCAGATCCAGCCAGATCCGGCTCGACGTACTTAACCTAATTGTTCAGTTTTGTTCAGAGCAGAGAAGAAAAATGTGAGACTCCTCTAAAAATGCTGAATTCTATTCCTCTTTTCCAACATCTCTTCATTAGTGGCTGGGACCAAGCCAACTCTTTCCATCAGAGCTGCAGTGACCTCCTCCCCCACACTACCACCATCACTGCAGGTGACCAGCTCTGAAAGGTACAACTGTTTGGTACAAGAACGATCAGAACCTCAGGGTTGTGTCCTAATTCAATAAGTTCAACTTTTCCCAACGCAGGTTGGAGCTGGATTACAATTCATCATTCCAGCTACTAGATTCACTAAATTAGGACCAAGATCTGGTAGAATTCACCGGTGAAAGGTTACCTCCTCCAGGATTTAAGTCAAGCCCTATCCACAAAAGAGAGATAAGATCACACCAAAAGAAAAAGAAACGACAATCTAGTACAGTCTGGGGCCTTTAAATATCCAAAGATATCTAGATATTTTTAGATCTCACAGTAAGGATTCCCTGCACGAACCAACGGCGCATTAGGGAGAATGTCAGCATAGTCTCTGTTGCGCAACGGAGTCCTCCACCTACACCAGAAAGCCTCCCAAACTGGATTCCCTCCCTCACCCACTCACCCTGCAGTCTGAAATATTTTCAGTTCATCTGACCTCCACCGTGTTGTCATGTCGGTTGCACACATGTTGGCCGGACCTGGGCTGCAAGCCCATGTCCAGAAGATTGGTAGCCCGCAACGCAAAATGTAAGAGATGCTTAGCAACCAGTGACAGTGGAGGAATGCAATGGAATGAATGTGGAATGCAAACGCTGGTGTGTGTGTGTGTGTGTGTGTGTGTGTGTGTGTGTGTGTGTGTGTGTGAAGCGGGGAATCTGTTTGGAGAGACTATTCGCGAAGCGTGGAAACTAGAAGCTGGGAGACCACCGCACCTGCCAAACGATGCTTTCGTAAAAGTAAGGTGAAGGATCTCATTCCCTTCTCGGGAGAAAAAGGCTGCCCAGAGGACCACAGTCCAAACCAAGCCAAATTTGCATGTCCCACACAGGTGAACCACTACAGATAGTCCCCCTTGCAGAGAGCAAAATCCGTATTTCAAGGATCAGGCAAGAAGACAAGCTATAATTAAAACTGCACAGATGAGAGAAGCTAGAACTGCATCCATCGAAGCAGACCGGAGACGGCCATGGCATCTTCCAGAGTGGAGGGAAGGTTTTTTTTTTCTCCTCCTCTCCTCCCACCATTGCCTCTAGACCACTCAAGAACATCTCCATCCCAGCTTGGCCACTCCCTCTCTGGAGTTCATCTCTTACAAGGACCGTCTCCCAGTCCTTCAGAGCATTGGTAGCGGCAATGCACAACTGTGCCCCCGCAAAGCTTCTGGGTGCACAAACTCCCAGAGGTCATTTCCCCCCACACAGGATCTGCATTTTTCACCAGAGGTCAAGAGACATTCTTAGCTGCTGTTAGCTTTCCTTCTACTTCCCATACAAGAAGAGTCCTTTTTCCAAGAGCTAAGATGCTGTTGGGAACTCCTGCAGGATGTAAACATATCTCTCTCTCTCTCTCTCTCTCTCTCTCTCTCTCACACACACACACACACACACACACACACAGACACATGCAATCAGAGCAAACACACTGCACATTTTTATGCCCCCAGCTTTAAAGGAAATGCATTCAGCCTCCTTTCCAGCAAGTCTCAGGAAGGAATACATACATATCAGATCATCCTCTCGAAACATCCAGCCAGAATTCCATAAGGATGCTTGGAGTCTCCCAATTTCTCCCTATTCCTTCCTTCCTCCCTTCCTTCCTTTCCTTCCTTCCTCCCTCCCTCCCTCCCTTCCTTCCTTCTTTTCTTCCTTCTTCATGTTTCTATGCCTTGAAGACAATTGGCTTCTCCCAATTTCACAAGAATGCTTGAAGTCTCCCATTTCTCCCCTTCCTTCCTTCCTTCCTTCCTTCCTTCCTTCCTTCCTTCCTTCCTTCCTTTCTTCCTTCCTTCCTTCCTTCCTTCCTTCCTTCCTTCCTTCCTTCCTTCCTTCCTTCTTTTCCTTCCTTCTTCATGTTCTATGCCTTGGAGACAATTGGCTTCTCCCAATTTCACAAGGATGCTTGAAGTCTCCCATTTCTCCCCCTTCCTTCCTTCCTTCCTTCCTTCCTTCCTTCCTTCCTTCCTTCCTTCTTCATGTTCTATGCCTTGGAGACAGTTGGCTTCTCCCAATTTCACAAGGATGCTTGAAGTCTCCCATTTCTCTCCCTTCCTTCCTTCCTTCCTTCCTTCCTTCCTTCCTTCCTTCCTTCCTTCCTTCCTTCTTCATGTTCTATGCCTTGGAGACAGTTGGCTTCTCCCAATTTCACAAGGATGCTTGAAGTCTCCCATTTCTCCCCCTTCCTTCCTTCCTTCCTTCCTTCCTTCCTTCCTTCCTTCCTTCCTTCCTTCCTTCCTTCCTTCCTTCCTTCTTCATGTTCTATGTCTTGGAGTCTCCCAATTAAGCCTCTATCCATCTGTTTTCTCCCGAGCTACACTTGGGTGATTAGCAGCTGCACAGACAGAGCTCCTAAAATCTTAATATTCCAAATCACCTCTGGGTGCCTCCCGGATGTGGCAGACGAACTGATCAATCACTACCCGACCGTCTTTATTTTTTCAAGGTTTCTTTTTCTGCCCCTCCCAAGAGAAAAACCCAAGGGAAGCCCAAAGAGGATACTTTCCCGGATCTGAAGTCTGTCCGGGAAAAAGTTTCCCAAGCGCGACACGCAGGCCACATGCGAAGCACGTATGATCTGAACCCGAAACCTGGGCTCCACCGGGGCAGCACGGGTAAACTAATATGCTTCACGAACCACACGTAGAGGGGGAAAAAAATCTCGCCCGATAACCCCCGTCCTCTTTGCTTCGGATCAAACGCGTTCGTCACCATCCCACGTCATTTCGCCTGGGTATCTCCTCCGCCGCTTCTGCTAAGCTGTCTCTGAAAGCGTGGGGGCCGGGAAATTAAGAAAAAAGAAGACGGGGAAAAAAAAAACCCACGAAAAGAAGGCGAGAAAACAAGGGAAACACCAGCTGCCGGCTGCGTTTTAACCATTCAGAAAAGTCTGCAATTGGAAAGGGAGGGAAAAGGGGGGGGGATTCCATCTCCGCATTTTCTCTCTCTCGCTCTCTCTCTCTCTCTCTCTCTCTCTCTTTGACACACTGACCCGAGACTGGCGATCTTTCCGGGCATCTCCGGCCGTTTTCCCAAGATCAACCTCCGAATCTTGGAAGCAGGAGGAAAAACTGGCTGCCTTCCCCCGGTCGGCAACTTTCTGCAAGAGGGTGTCCCTTCCTTCCTTCCTTCCTTCCTTCCTTCCTTCCTTCCTTCCTTCCTTCTCCTCCCTTCCTATTCATTTCCTTCCTCATACTCTATTCCTTCCTTCCTTCCTCTCTATTCCTTCCTTCCTGTTCTATTCCTCCTTCTCTCCTTCCTCATACTCTATTCCTTCCTCCTCCTCCTCCTTCCTTCCTTCCTTCCTTCCTTCCTTCCTTCCTTCCTTCCTTCCTTCCTATTCCTCCTTCCTTCCTCATACTCTATTCCTTCTTTCCCTCCTTCCTTCCTGTTCTATTCCTCCTTCCTTTCTTTTTCCTTCCTTCCTTCCTTCCTTCCTTCCTTCCTTCCTTCCTTCCTATTCCTTTCCTTCCTCATACTCTATTCCCTCCTTCCTTCCTGTTCTATTCCTCCTTCCTTCCTTTTTCCTTATGCTATATTCCTTCCTTCCTTCCTTCCTTCCTGTTCTATTCCTCCTTCCTTCCTTTTCCCTTATGCTCTATTCCTTCCTTCCTTCCTGTTCTATTCCTCCTTCTCGCTTTCCTGATACTCTATTCCTTCCTTCCTTCCTTCCTTCCTTCCTTCGTATTCCTTTCCTTCCTCATACTCTATTCCTCCTTTCCCTCCTTCCTTCCTGTTCTATTCCTCCTTCCTTCCTTTTCCCTTATGCTCTATTCCTTCCTTCCTTCCTTCCTTCCTTCCTTCCTTCCTTCCTTCCTTCCTTCCTTCCCTTCCCTTCCTTCCTTCCCTTCCTTCCCTTCCTTCCCTTCCCTCCCCAGCAGGGAAACCTGAAAAGGCGACTGACACTCCCCCAGGCGCCGCTCTTCATCCCGGGGCCATCGGAGCCCCGAGCTCCTCTTCCACCCAGCCCAAGACCCCCGGGGGGCAGCGTCTCTTGCGCAGCCGGGACCAGCCCGGAGCCCCCGCCGTGCACTTCGACTCACCTTGAGCAGCGGCGGCGGCGGCGGCGGCGGCGGCGGGTCCCCGGTTGCTGCCGATCAGACTTGCTATCAAAGCGGCCACATACCAAATCATAGTACTACTACCGACCAGCGAGCAGGGGCGTCATCCTCCTCGGCCAAGCGCCCTTCTCTGCGGCCCGGGCTGAGGGCAGCCGCCGCGCTCATGCCCGCCTGCCCGGCGAGACCCTCGCCTGCTTCCTCCCCGCCGCCGCTCCGGCCATCCTCTCCCTTCGGCTGGCTCGCCTCGCCTCGCCTCGCCCCAGCCACCTGCGCCGCCGCCGCCGCCGCCGCCGCCGCCGCCGCGCTCTCAGCCCCGCAGGCTTCTTCTCCCGGCGCGCAGCCTAGCCTGAGCCATGCCAGCTTCGCTCCCCTTTTTTTCTTCTTTTTTTTTTTTATGTGCCCACCCCCACCTCCCCAATTTCACTCGGGCGACGCCCCCGCCGGCCGGTGATTGGGCAGCCGGCGCGGGGGGGCGGGTCCCGATTGGCGGACGGGCTCTGACAGCCTGGGCCCGAGAGGAGGGGGGGGGGAGAGAGAGAGAGAGAGAGAGTGAGTGAGAGAAAGAGAGCGAGAGCGGGACGGCCCCCTTTCCTCCCCCCCCCTCTCCACCCCTCCCCGTGCCAAGGTGGGTTGGAGCGTGCAAGGCAACAGAGCCGCAGAATCATGCGCAATGCTGGAGCCGAGGCCGGCAGCGCTTCTCTTTGCTTCCCCCTTTTTTCCTCGCCCCCCCCACCGCTTACACTGCATGGCCACTTCTCCAACGGGGAGGATGCTCCGGGACCAGGAGGGAGGGAGGGAGGTTGGCTGTGGGTCGGGGTGGGGGGCGGGAAGGGGGGCCTGGCCCGTTGCAAGCGCATTCATCGCGGGAGATCTCCGCAGAGCTTCCCGCTGCAAGCTGGTGCGGAGGAGGAGGAAGGGAGAGAGGGAGGGGAGGGCCAGGGAGGGAGGGAATCACCCCCAACCCCCACCCACCCTTACTCTTTTCTGCCCCCCACCACCACCACCTTTCCCCAATTTTGCAAAGCAGGGGAGTCCTCGTCCCTTGACTTGGCGGCTTCCCACTCTCTCGATCTTCCTCCGGACCGGCTTTGGGATGGGGAGGAGGTGACGGACTCCGCTCCGCTTGGCCCGACCGCCCCCCCCCCACCCCCGGCCCTGCTCCTGTCCCTACAGTTGAGGTTTCCTCCCCCCCCACTTTCCATACACCCCCCACTTTCCTCTCCCCATCGCGACCCTCTTATTAGCAGCCTCCTATCCCGGGGCCAGCCACGGCCCTGCAGAAAGCCAGCCGCCTCTACACAAGGGGAAACGGAGGCAGGCTTCCCGACGGTCGGTCGGAGGGCACGGCTGGAAGGCACGTCCGCGGAATTTCCGCGGGCGGGGCTGCGGCGAGCGCTGGGTTGCTGCAGAAGGTCCCGCCTGTTGGGGATGACCAGAGAAGGAGAGAGGGAGGGAGGAAGAAAGGGTGCGAGGAAGGCCCTGGTTGTTACCGAGCGCCTACCTTCTCAGGAGAAGAGCAGAAGGCCTACTACTACTTGGGTCTCCAAGAACAGCCAGGCAAGTTCCTTAGAGCTGAGAACCCAAACAACAAAGGCCAAGCGGGTTTGCGTTCCCACAACATGCAGATCCCCTTCCTCATCATCCTTGGTTTTAGGAAGGCCAACCTTGATCCTGTGCTTAGATATATTTTTTTTATTTTATTTTATTTGGTTTGTCAATTGCTTACACGATAAGTAAAAACATAGTTATGAATACATGGATACATATAAGAAAAATAAACAATAGGACAGGGACGGTAGGCACCTTGGTGCTCTTATGCACTCCCCTGCAGGCCTCTTAGGAAGGGGGTGAGGTCAATAGTAGACAGTTTTAGGTTAAAGTTTTGGGGGTTTGGGGAAGAAACCACAGAGCCAGGCAGAGTATTCCAGACATTCATATCCGAATGAATTCCACCTTGGCCTGCTCTGCTGGTTGGTTTCACACACTCTGCTATGACTGGGTGAAGAGCGAAGGGCTGGGTCTGCATCCCACTGAGATTCCACCAACCCAATTTTAACCTAATTTAATTTGCTGCCCAACTTCAACCATGGTGTATCCCAACTGTTCTTCTACTTTTATAATCCCCTTCTGTTACTTGGTTAGGTTCTAGAGAGAATGGCATTGCAGGAAACAGGAAAGAAACCTTCCTCCTAGTCTTCCTCCTCTTTCCTCTTCCTCCTTCTCCTCCTCCTCCTTCATCATCATCATCCTAGCTTACTACTAAAGTTGACCACATTGAAGGTTGTGGTTTCTGTATCACCAAAAGTTTGCTAGAAGAAAGTCAAGGAGATGACCCTTCCCAGATCATAGACACCATATTACATCCTGGGGAACTTTGAGTTTTCTAAAGATTGTGAAGTAAAATTCCCAGCATCCTTTGCTACATGGATTAGGGCTGCACTATCTGGGGAATAAGTTAACCATCTCTGATCTGACCAGCAAATAATGCCATACCTCTCTTTCTCTCTCTCTCTCTCCCTCCCTCTGTCTCTCTTCCTCCCTCCCTCCCTTCCTCCCTCTCTCTCACACACACACTCCAATCCTAGAGTTTCCCAGTGAATGGAAACTTGAGAAGAAATTAATACCTCTCTTAAAAGGATGATGGCATTCTTTTCCAGCCAATGTCTATAGATAGCCATGACTTATTGCAAAGTTCAGACAATCAACTGTGCCGTATTTCTAAATGCACAGATTTACACACGCTCAAGCTTTTTTCTTTTTCATTGGGGGAAATTCATGCAAGAATTCAAAGGTTTCCTTGATTGGAACATTATGAAACAGTACGACAAATAATACCTGCAATTAATAATTTCAGCTCAAGTATGACAATGCCATGGTATAGCCAGTATGGTCTACTGATCTAGGCACCAGGTTAGAAGTCAGGAGGCCCTGAGTTCTAGTCCTGCCTTAGGCATGGAAGCCAGCTGGGTGGCTTTGGGCCAATCTCTCTCAACCCAGCTCACTTCACATGGGTTGTTGTGGGGGAATATAACACTTGTTTACTATCTTTTTAAAAATAATAAAGGCAAGATATTAGATAGAAGATGGATGGATGGATGGATGGATGGATGGATGGATGGATGGATGGATGGATAAATAGAGGGGGGATGGATGGATGGATGGATGGATGGATGGATGGATGGATAGACATATGGGTGGATAGACAGCTATAGATGGATGGATGATGGATGGATAGAGTATAGAAGATGGATGGATGGATAGATAGATTGATAGAAGATAGGCAGACAGACAGACAGACAGACAGATAGATGCTATGCTATCATCATCACAATCTTGAGAGGGATTTTGTGGGATTTCTTGCATAGAAACATCTGCACACTTAAAAAATGGGTTAGTATTCTTAAAATGACATCACTTACTGGGGTCATACATTTTGCCAAGCTAAGAGCCTTTTTCAGCCTTTTATCAAAGTTACAGGAACTGGTTGGGTTTGTATCAGCCATGAAACATGATTTATAAACAATAATGGCCGGTAAACCAAATAAAAATAAAATGCCATAATGGATCACAAGCCACAAAACTCCATAGACCATGCAAACCTGAAAGCAAAATACATAATGGCTAAGAGTTGTATCTGTTTGGGAGACCCAGCCTGAATTTGTCATGGTAACACACACCAAGGATGAGTGACCTTAGCTCACTGTAAAAAAAAAACTACGCTTTCCTGCAAAGCTGTATGTTCAGCCAAAATATCTGAACTGCAAAGTCAGTTCCTAACATTAGATGTCTCAGGAAGCAGGTTGAGAACTTCTGCCAAACAAGCAAGAAACATTGAACTGGATAGAGAAATAGAAGAGAACAGACGGAAGTTAAAAGTTCAGCCCCAGATACTGGATTACGCAACCCATCCTCCTTAAACAGTGATTGTACGATTGGGTTCATGGGAGTCCTAGACTTCCAGAACATTTGGAAGACATCCGTGTGGAGCAAAGGAAATTATGTTAGGGCCATCTTGACTTTTCTGATCATTAGAAATGTGATGGAGATTTTCTTGGTATTAGATCATGTTTCTTGACATTGTTGTCAGGTTTGAACCATGTTTTTGCAGTGACAACATTATTGCTTCTCAGCTTGCCAACGAACCAAGGAGGAGGGAAGGGGTAGATGGAATGTGTACTCCAGGCATTAGGAAGCTGAGCTGTGAGAGCCAAGGACACTTCAGCAGGTGTTTGCCAAAGCCAAAGATTTTTCTCATAACAGTGCAAAGAGACTGAATTGGACAATGTCACCTGCTCTAATAGGAGGAGGGAGAATCCTATATTTTTAATTGTGTGGGTTTGCGCAGGAATTAGCTGTTGTGGTTCACCGGCAGACGGCAGCGGAATCGGACAATGAGGAAGAAAGGGGACCAGTCAGGGAGTTTGGAGAGGACTTGGACAAGGGACCGGCATCTGAGGCAGAGTTGGGGCCAGGACCATCTGGGAGTGGTATGCTGACTTCAGAGCCTTCGGAGTCTGGCAGCAGCGCGGCAGAGGACTTAGGGGAGCCTGTTCCCAGTGCATCGCCTTGCGCAGAGCTGCTAGAAGGCGAGAGCAACTGGAACAAAAGGGGTGACTCAGGAGTAAAGCTGCTAGGTGATTGCCCCTCCCATAAGGAATAAAAGTCAGACCTCAATGTGAAACCTTTGCAGGAAGCAAAGTAGTTCGATAGATTCTGAATCCTTCTTGAAGCTATGTGTACTCTGGTTGTTGTTTTTTTTCTGGTACTTCAGTTGGTTTCTGTTATAATTAATTGGATACTGTTTAAGATTAGTTTTGGCTGAGAATAAAAACAATCCCCAGCGTTGCAATAATATTGGTTGTGCTTTTAAAACACGTTTGATATTAATTACGTTTGAGAAAGCCTGGGTCAGAACATTAGCTAGATCTGGTTTTGTCCTCATCGGTGCTGAAATGATGCACTTCAACAAATTTTTCCCTTTAGAGATCGGAACGTCTCAATTGTGCTTGCTTTGGTTGGCTTCCTCAGTTGGAACGTTGGCAATAATATCACGTTGTACAGATCCAATCTATATGAACGCTGTATGTGATCTATGTGAATCTGATTTATGTGGATGCTCCAACAAGGGGAGTTTTTAAGAAGAGATTGAACCACCATTTGCCTGAAATGGTGCAGGGTTTCCTGCCTAAGCAGGGGGTTGGACTAGAAGACCTCCAAGGCCCCTTCCAAGTCTGTTATTCTGATATTATTGAAGGCAAAGATCAAGATCGTGATTGCATCTCATATGCTGGCTTTGAAGAGCCCCTCAGCTAATCAATACCATTATCCTATCCTACACCAAGTTCTAGGAAGAGGCCAACACTGCCTCCCACCCAAAGAAAGATTCACATTGTATTTATATTCATATTCTTCTAAAAGAATTGGGAGGTGTGAATCCCTCTCCATTGGATCAAGATAAACAAAGAATTCTACCTGGTGACAATTAATCTAAAGCTAGCCAACCTTTTAGTCAAGGATCTTGGTCTCAGATTGGTTATAATCTGCTTTTCTCTTTGCCGGAAAAGAAAAGGAGGAGGAGGAAAAAATCTTGAAGGCTCCGAGTCAGCTTTTAATCCCAAGATATTTGAAGGGAAAGCCTGCAAATTCCCTCCCAATGCCTTGAGCTTCCACAACTCAATAGTATATCCCTTATTATTATTATTATTATTATTATTATTATTATTATTATTATTATTATTAAAAAACACCTTGATTCCTGATCCTACACCTGTTCTCACTTATGCAGTTCTCACGCATTATGCCGTTTCGGATGAACATCCTTCGAATGGTGCGGGCATATGAACGGATTTTCAGAGGGATTGTAGACTACAGGAACCATTAGCACTACTCAGATGATCCTGAGAACACAGATAAGCCTGCAAGTGCTTTAACGATCCTCTAAAAGGATGCAAATGGCCAGCTGTTTGCAAGGAGTATAAATCCTTCCATTCCCCCACCATCCAGTCAGAGCTGAAGAAGCTTCTTGGATGAGAAGTGAAACGTCTTCAACACAAAAAACAAGAAAGTCCAGTTGCCTCCTGAAAAAAACACCTTTGGGAAAACCATAACCTGGATGACTGAAAATCTCTACAGACTCATAGACCATGAACCAGCAAATCCCACCTCTGACTGGCTCCACCCCCATCTATTCTCTGCCTCCCAAGTCCCAGCTGATCGGTTGAGTCTTCTTTCATTGCCCTGCACAGGAGAACAGAGCTGGAAAGCAGGTCAGTGGGACGGGGAGGGAATGGAGATTTTACAGTATCCTTCCCCTGCCACACCCACCAAGCCATGCCCATAGAACCAGTAGTAAAAAAAAAATTAATCCCACCACTGCATGGTACCTCCAGTAGAATGGGTCAGTTGAATCACATTAGCAACTCTTCCGCCCTTTAGTACATCTTCCAACATATTGCATTAGTCATCAAGCCACTAATAGACTCACTTGCACAACAACTGAGAGATTAGAGAGCAGCAATTGTCTGTCATCTCTTATTAACCTCCTGTATAAAATCAACCAGAGTAGTGCAAGCCTCCCATTTTACTTTCCCAACCAAACTTTCACTTGAAATCACATCTGTCCACACAATTGCACCTCTTTCCGTCCCAATCTCCTTGAGGCTGTCTTCAGTAGAATGGAATCAGGAGGGTAGAATATCCTCCAGGAGGGTAAGAGAAGGACAGGGAAAGCCTGGGGGCAGAGTCAAGAGAGTTATCAGCTTAGAATCATCACATACTCACAAGTGATCTAAGTCCTCTTTTGAATACTCTTTATGTTAGAGTTTGCAGCATAAATTCAACTCCAGAAAACACACAGATGACTGATTCAGCAGGATCATTAACTTCTTTATAAACATAATAAATGAGTAAAGTTTACAATACCATTTGTAGATTCTTTCAACATAACATAAGCAAAAACACAAGCAGCAGCAGCTCAGAGCAGATATCAGTTTCAGCAAGCAAGCAAGTTAGTTTCTCTTTCAATTCTCAGCAAAGCACACAGAGCCAAACCACACCCAGGCTGTCAGCTCCCATTGGCTGGCCTGTAGCCATGTTTACTCACTGCTGACTTGGTTAACCATGTCTCTGCCAGTTAATGAATATACTCTGACTCTTTACTCTTATCTAGGGCCAATTTATTGCTGAATATTAGTTGACTAGATTTATTGCATGAGCAATAAAATAACTTTAGCTGGAATTTAATGTATGGTGCTGATCATAGGTGGTATTCAACAGGTTCTGACCAGTTCTAGAGAACCCGTAACAGTAATTTTGAGTAGTTCGGAGAACGGCAAATACCACCTATGACTGGAGATTTTACATTATCCTTCCCCTGCCACGTCCACCAAGCCACGCCCACAGAACCGGTAGTAAAAAAAAATTGAATCCCACCACTGGTGCTGATTCTGTGCACCTGACAACATTCTGAGGGGAGGAAGGGGCTTGAAATAGACCCTTGACTTGATGCTGTAAGACCACGTTTCAAACAACTCCCCAATAATCCTTTGTCTTAATGTTGCACTGGTTCATATAGACTTGACTTGACTACTGGGGCTGTGGGGAAGAAATTCATTTTCTGGAGGCTTCCGAATGAGATAAAAAGTTGGTTTTTATGGCAAAGAATCATGCATGGTTTTTGTTATCATCATCATCATCAGCTGATAATGACTGCACTTAAAGAGGAATCTGGCACTAGGACATGAACTAATTTGACTTAATTGGATTTGAACATTAATTGAACATTATTAATTAAATGCAGTTGATACCATTACTTCCAGTGTATATAATTTGTCCTCTTTTTTACCCTGCACATTAGCCAGTATAGTTGTATTGCAATTGAACTCACTAATCTTTGTAAGATACAAGCTTCCTTCATCTGGAGCTCCATAGCTAGAGAAACAGGACCATGGACAGTTCATGGAAATCTGCAGATCTGAACCTCTAATTATTCTAAAAACAACACCATTTCTACCATGATCTTGTGGATGTACCCAAGTTTTTTTTTTTTTCCTGGCATGCCCTTCCTTACCCCCAAGATAAAGCTTGCACAATCAAGAGAAACCAGGAAACGTTTAAATAAGTGCAGAGAACTTGAGACTTCTGATTTCTTGGTGATCTGTGGGAGCTCAATCCAGGAACGCAATGGCTCAGTGGCTAAGACGCTGAGCTTATTGGTCAGAAAGGTTGGCAGTTTGGCAGTTCGAATCCCTCGTGCCGTGTAACAGAGTGAGCTCCCATTACTTCTCTCAGCTTCTGCCGACGCAACAGTTCGAAAGCATGTAAAAATGCAAGTATAGAAATAGGGACCACATTGGTGGGAAGGTAACAGCATTCCATGCGCTTTCGGTGTTTAGTCGTGCCGGCCACATGGCCATAGAGACATCTTCGGACAGTGCAGGCTTTGTAACAGAAATGAGCCCTACCCCCTAGAGCCGGAAACAACTAGCGGGTATGTGCGAGGGAAAGCATTACCTTTGCCTTTAATCCCAAAACAGAGAGTGCATTTTTTTTATTTTCCTATTTTTGCATTTTGCTCTTGTTTGAATGTTTTCGCTTATGTGAACAGAGGAATAAACGATGCAAACCATGGAAAACTAAAACATTCAATGCAAATTGGCTTGGTTTTGCCTGACTGAGAGTGGGTGTAGAATCCAACTTTTACACCTCTGTTTGAAATCATGGGTTGTATGGAACTGGTATGATTTTATAAATCCCACAGCAAACTGCCCATGCAATGCTGTCAGTGATTTTAGAGACGGGTGACTTGATTTGAATTCTCACATCAGGCAGAAGAGTGATAACCCTGTCTGTGGACTGTACCACTTCAGGCTGGGAGGCGGGGGGGAGAGATCTAGTTAAGGATATGCTACATTTTACTGCTGCTTTCTGACCAAAAATGCCCGTTGTGAAAAATAGATTTATTTAATGACCTCAACATTTGTTCAGTGACTATGGTAATTCATTTAATGACCATCAAAAAATATGTCTTAAAAGTGTATTGGTCACAAGATAACCAGCTCAACGTATGACAGATATTCCATACTCAATTATAGTCATAAGCTGAGGATTTTGTAGATCTTCTCCCTTCTTTCATGCATTTGCACTTGAGGTTTCTACTTAGCGTTGGTAATGATGTTACACCTTTTGGCTAATCAATTATGTCAACTTTTTCAAAAAAAATCTTTCAGTACGATGACAGCGGTGGTGGGATCTCTTCAGTCATGTCCAGTTCAATGGACCAACTCTCTAGACACACTAGAAAGTATGCAAAAAGTAGCAACAAAGATGAAAATGGGACTGGAGCAGAGATGGTATCCAGACCAGTTCTGGAGAACAGTAGCGGAAATTTTGAGTAGTTCAGAGAACCGGCAAATCCCAGCTCTAACTGGCCCCGCCCCCATCTCTTCTCTACCTCCCGGGTCCCAGCTGATCGGCTAGGTCTCCTTTGGTTGCCCTGCACAGGAGAACGGAGCTGGAAAGCAGGTTAGTGGGATGGAGGGGGAATGGCAACAGCAATAGCACTTAGACTTATATACTGCTTTATAGTGCTTTACAGCCCCCTCTAAGCAGTTTTACAGAGTCAGCATGTTGCCCCCAACAATCTGGGTCCTCATTTTAAGCACCCCGGAAAGATGGAAGGCTGAGTCAAACTGAAGTCTGGTGGGATTTGAACTGCCAAATTTCAGGCAGCCGACAGTCAGCAGAAGTGGCCTGTAGTACAGCACTCTAACCACTGCACCACCAAAGCTCTTTATTGGAATGGGGATTTTACAGTATATCCTTCCCCTGGAGTTGGGTGGAAATGTGGATTTTGCAGTATCCTTCCCCTGCCATGCCCACCAAGCTACACCATGCCTGCCAAGCCATGCCACATCCACCAAGCCATGCCCACAGAACCGATAGTAAAAAAAAAATTGAGTACCACCACTGGACCGGAGGCTAAAATAAAGGAAGAATGGTTACACAGATTGGGTAAGTCTAGTTTAATGAGAAGGAGAAGTAAGGTTGACATGAGAGCAATGTTCCTATATTTGAAGTGCTGCCATAAAGAAGATTTACTTTCCAAAGCACCTGAAGGCAGGACAAGAAACAATGGATGGAAACTAATGAAGGAGAGAAACAACCTAGAAATCAGGAGACATTTCCTGACAGTGAGAACAATTAATCAGGGGAACAACTTGCCTCCAGAAGTTGTGAATGCTCCAACACTGGACGTTTTTAAGAAGAGATTGGACAACCACTTGCCTGAAATGGTATAGGGTTGGATAAGAAGACCACCAAAGTCCCTTCCAATTCTGTTATCCTGTTTTTCTGCTTCTTTCAGTTGTTTTATGCTCCAGTTGGCTTTGATGGTATCTATCTTCCTTTTTTTTGTTGGCCTTATTTTCTCTTACCGCTGACCGTTCTGAGCATAACTGCCTTTTCCGGCAAGTCTCCTTGCATGACACGGCCAAAATAAGTAAAGTGGAATGTTGTGATTCTGCCTTCCAGGGATGTGTCTGATTTTCTATGCTCCAGTACTTCCTTGTTTGTCACCTTTGCTATCCAAGGAATGTGCAGGCACTTTGTCCACATTTGGTTTTCCTCCTAGCTAGTTTTGTCATTCGCCTTTCCAACGTGAAAGCTTCTTCGTAGGTTGGACTTCAAATGCCACGGCAGAATCTAAAGGTTCGTGTTCATGTTCATGCTCCAAACTTCTCCCCGCAATCCTGGCTCTACCATTAAATGAGAGAGGGAATCTTGTCCAATGGTAGAGGTCTATGGAGATTCCAAGTCATGGTTGATGTCCCGAAAGACCTTTGGGATGTCTAATGGTAGGTGCTGAGAGGTAAATATTTACCTTTTTTTCAACTGCTTGATAATAAATAATAATAATAAATAACTGTTCAATAATAAATAAACCGTTCAACTATTTTATTCATTCATTTATTTATTTATTTTGTCAAGCGTGTTTTAGATAACAGGGAACCATGAACATGAGTACACGAAATGAATATGAATAAAAGGGTCATTAGTACAGGGATGGTAGGCACGTTGGTACACTTATGCATGCCCCTTTCAGACTTCTTAGGAATGGGGTGAGATCAACAGCAGACAGTCTAAATTTAAAGTTTTGGAGGTTTGAAGAAGAGACCACAGAGTCAGTGGTGGGATTCAAATTTTTTTTACTACAGGTTCTGTGGGCGTGGCTTGGTGGGCGTGGCAGGGGAAGGATACTGTAAAATCTCCCGTCAGAGGTGGGATTTGCCGGTTTCTCAGAACTACTCAAAATTTCCGCTACCGGTTCTCCAGAACTGGTCAGAACCTGCTGAATACCCACCTCTGCACAGAGTCAGGTAGAGCATTCCAGTTGCTGAAGTTATTCTGAAGTTATTGTTAAACAAATGGAAGACCCCTTTCTAACAGCTCTTTCAACAGAGGACAGTCTACTGCAAGGGTCTGCAACCTTAAACACTCAAAGAGCCATTTGGACCCATTTCCCACAGAAAAGAAAACACCAATAATTTAACAACCGGTGTGACTTGGTGGGCATGGCCAACTCAACATCACTTACTTCCACCCAGTCACCGCCTGCTCTGGAATATGGAGTGAGTCTCCAACCCCCGCCATCACCTTTACCTTCTCAGGCCAGGCAAGGAGTGATGGGGAGGAGCCAGGCAGCGGTAGGATCAGCCAACAGGAAGGCATAGCAGCGGGCTGAAAGAGCCGCATGTGGCTCCAGAGTCGCAGATTGCAGATGCCTAGTCTAGTGCAACATTTCTCAATCTTGGGAACTGAAGTTCACCCATCTTAAAATTGCCAAAGTGTCTCAACCCTAAAGCTGACTTGACTGGAGCTATTTTGAAGCTTCAGTGTTGCCACATTAGAGCTGAAGAATAGGGAGGGGGGATTAGAGATAGCTGGGATTGCATTGTAGCCAAAACAAAATACTTTCTCTTGGGAACCAAGGACATTCTTACACCTGGTCAGAGAGGAGGAGGAATGATGTTACCTGGCAATCAGACAGCACCTGGATTGGACCGTGTGACTGATTGTTTGGAAAAGAGCAGAAACTTTTACTTTGGTGAAAAGCGTGAGAACCTTCAGAGTCGGTTTTCGCCAGCCTGTGCCAATAGGATATATCCAATAAAACTATTCTTTGAGGAATCCACTTGCCTCAGAGTTTTGTTTGCTATGGGTGTGTTACTTGACACAAGGTTGGGGGTCACTGGTCTAGTAAAAATCCCAGCTCCATAAACAGGAATCTTCCAGGAAAAAATAAAACCTATAGTGTCCAATCATCAGGATGGGGCTACTTTTTTCAAAAAAAAGAAGGAAATACCAGAAGATCCTGAAGATGGCAGAACTGATCAGACCTGTTTGATCAGAAACAAGTTTTTTTTTTTTCTAAATAAAGGACTGGAAACCTTTTATGGACTTTTTGCTGGAAAAAATGAATTGGTGACTTATGCATTTGCTGATTAAAGAGGGTTGAATGTGGAAAGGCAAGAAGTAGTTTGTAACTTCATTGCTTTGGATAATGAACTTCTTTATTACTGCTATAAAGAAGATCAGAAATTGCTTCTTTATTTTCCTTTCCCCTTTCCCTTTTCCCCCTTTCTCGTGCATTTTCCTTTCCTTGTACTTGCACTGTCTTTTCTATTTGTTCTTTTATCTTTTTTTCCTTCAATTTCACCCTCTATAATTTCATGTGTACCTTTTATTTATGTAAAAATCTTCAAGAAATTTTTTCCTTTTCAAAAAAAAGAGGGAGAAGTACCAGATTGCAGACTTCCTCCATTGATGAAGTTGTGACAGCCATCATGTTAACGGATGTACCCTCTGCCAATGGATTCTCGCATACTAGCCATTTTCAGCATTGGCAAATGAATGGAGTGTTTAACGTAAATGAATGTCCTATTAGTTCATATCTGAAGAGTGTCTTCTTTTGTCTTCTTGTCTTCCTCTGTTATTCTCTAGACCCATTGTTTAGTTTATCCCTTCCTTCTGCAACACTCCTCTTGTTCTCAGTCCTATCTACCTTCTTCCAACTATTTCCCTTCATTCTCTCCTTCCACCAATAAAAAGAAAATATCTCCACAACAGCAACTATTGGATAACCGTGAGATACCATAGAGCTTCTGATTTTGCTTGGAGCATTTGCTGTTATGAATTTTGAATCCAAAGAAAGCATTGTCAAAAATTTCAAGGTTAGGTTAGAAAAATAGCTCCAATATTTTGCACAACTTGGAATTTTATTCTAGATGAAACAGCAATGAATGTGAAGGCTTTCTCCAAGATGATGAATAGACAGATATCCTTTGCGCACAACTATTGCTTTAAAACATTACAGGAGCTCTTTCCAATGGCTTGACCTTCAAAACAATTGCTGATATCATAAACCTTGATATAAAAAGGTCAGTGAGGTATAATAGTAAAGTTTTTGGACTGGTTCTAGAGAGGTGGCTATTAAGTCCACATTCAACTATAGAATTCACTGAATGATCTTTGGCCAGGTCACTATTTCTCAACTCAGCCTGTCTCAAAAGTATCATTATTATATGAATAAAGTGAGGGGTGATTCAGATGTATGTCATCTTGAGCTCTAAGAAGAAAAGTGGAACATCAGGGAGATAGAAAGACAGGCAGATAATAAGAAAGATAGATGAATGGATGAGATAGATTAGATAGATAGATAGATAGATAGATAGATAGATAGATAGATAGATAGATAGATAGATAGATAGATAGATAAATTGATGGATGGATGTGGGTAAGTGGGTAGGTAGGTGATGTACAGACAATGATAGAAAGATAGATGAATGGGATAGATAGATGGATGAATGGGTGGGTGGGTGGGTAAGCGGGTAGATAGGTAATGGACAGACAGACAGATAGATAACAGACAGACAAACAGTATGATTCAGTATAAAGGCAAATGATAGAAAGACAGACTGATAGATAATAGAAAAAATATAGAATGAGATAGATAGATAGATAGATGATAGATAGGTAGATAGATAGATAGATAGATAGATAGATAGATAGATAGATAGATAGATAGATAGATAGATAGATAAGCAGGCAGGCAGGCAGATATGGATGGAGAGAGGCAAAGAGAGAGAGAAAGTATGGATCAGGTGTTAGCTTTTTGCTTCTTCTACATTGTGTCCAGACCACAAGAAAGAAGTATAAACAATTCTAGCTGAATCCTTCAATTCCAGGTCATGTAATGTATGAGCCAGATTGGTGTCGTGGTCAAGGTGCCAGCCTAAAAACCAAGAGACAGGGAGTTCTAGTCCCACATTATGCATGAAAACCGGCTGGATGACTTTGGTCGAATCACCAGGACACAATGAATTAGTAAGATTGTTTGCATAAGGTTTTTTTTTCTATTTTCAACTTTGTAAGCCACCCAGAGTCGTGGGTGGGTGGGTGGCTATATAATTGCAACCAATAAATCAATGCAATAAAATTATTGCCAAAAAAAATCCCTCCCAGAAATGTAAGAAGCAGGTAAATTGCAAACAAACCAGGGACATAAATCCAGTTATCCTTACATGTGACATTCCATCCTGACTTCACCGACCGGCACACACCAGGAACTAAAGAAAAGACCATTTCGTCAAATTAATAATGCCACCATTGGCTCTTGACTTCATTAATAAGCCCAGGCTACAGATAGAGTCTTGGAGAAGGACTCCATTTGCTCTTCTAATTGCTCTGGGCTTGTGGTGGCAGTAGGCCCATCAAGCAAATTAACATTGATTCATCACCCCTCCTCTATCGATTGCATTGACCCAGACTTCAGGGAGACAAATTCACGCCTGCACCTTCACAAGTTAACTGCAGTTCCTGTGTTATACCGGTTGTGTGCACGTTGCTTGTCTCGTGGATAGCTCAGAAAGAGAAAAAAGGAGGAAGGGAATAGAGCAATAGCCCTTAGACTTATATACCACTTCACGGGGCTTTGCAGTCCTCTCTGAATGGTTTGCAGAATCAACATATTGCCTCCAACAATCTGGATCCTAATTTTACCAACCTCGGAAGGATGGAAGGCTGAGTCAACCTTGAGCCAGTCAGGACTGAACTCCCGACAGTCAGCAGAGTTAGCCTGCAATAATGTATTTTAACCATTGTACACCTTGGAAGGAAGGAAGGAAGGAAGGAAGGAAGGAAGGAAGGAAGGAAGGAAGGAAGGAAGGAAGGAAGGAAGGAAGGAAGGAAGGATTGAAGGATTGAAGGGAGGAAGGAAGGAAGGAAGGAAGGAAGGAAAATAGCCATAGCACTTAGATTTATATACCGCTTCACAGTGCTTTACAGCCCTCTCTAAGCAGTTTACAGAGTCAGCCTATTGCCCCCAACAATCTAGATCCTCATTTTACCAACCTCAGATGGATGAAAGGCTGAGTCAACCTGGTGCCGGTCAGGATCAAACTCCTGGCAGTAAACAGTGAGTTAGCCTGCAATACTGCATTCCATTGCAATACTGGGATTCACATTTTTTTATTACTGGTTCTGTGGGCCTGGCTTGGTGGGCGTGTCAGGGGAAGTTTACTGCAAAATCTCCATTCCCTCCCCACCCCACTAACCTGCTTTCCAGCTCCGTTCTCCTGTGCGGGGCAACCAAAGAAGACCCAGCCAATCAGCTGGGACTTGGGAGGCAGAGAATCGATGGGGGCAGGGTCAGTCAGAGGTGGGATTTGCTGGTTCTCCAAACTACTCAAAATTTCCACTACTGGTTCTCCAGAACTGGTCAGAACTGGCTGAATACCACCTCTGGTACCATGTTGCGCATTGTTTTAAAGCTGGGTTCAAGTGGTGTCACAAGTCAAGGACTACCTGCTGTTTATGATCTGGTTCGTGCTTTGCACAAAATTATCTTTCTTTAACCAAGGTTTATTAAGTAAGCCAAAATAAACCATAATTCAAAGCCATAAACCATGCTTTCGCTAGAATTGCCCTCCTGCAATCCACAATTGTTGTGGTTCACCGGCAGCAGGTGTGACTGGCTGAGGGCTCGGAAAGCGAAGACTCCGATGAGGGGCCTGCGTGTGATGCAGGGATGCGGCCAGGACCATCAGGGAGTGGAAGGCTGCCTTTGGAGATTGTGGAGGATGGCAGCAATGAGGAAGAGGTCCCCGAGGAGCCTGTGCCAAGTGCACGTGCGTGCAAGGCTGCTTGAAGGAAAGAGCAGCTGCAGCAGCACGGGCGACTCGGGAGTAAGGCTGGAAGGTAATGGCCCCTCCCTGAGAAGATAAAAGCCAATTGAGAACCGCAGTTCTTTGCAAAAGGCAAAGAAGTTTTACACTCAAGCCAGGTGGACGTTAGGAATATCTGAGATGGTGTTTGGAGGCTCTTTGTGTTCGAGTTATTGCTTAGTAACTTTATCTGTCATTCTTGGCAGCCTTGCAAAACCTAGCTGTTTTTTTTGAAGCAGCCTTTTACCTGTGAAGGAACGGGATTTGAAAAGAAACATTAAAAGGTTGTGCTGTTATCTTTGTCTCGTGTTTGCTTCCTTCAGGTTCCAACCAGGTTTGGGGCAGAACAACAATCCACAGACCAAAAGTAAGCAAGCAACTTTGGGTGACGCGTACCTCCAATTCCTGGCTTGTTTGAATACATATGATGTATAACACACGCATGTCCTATATATGTTATTTGAGATCCATCTGATGTAGGTCAAGAGAGATTTTCGTGTTTGGGCCATGAACAAAGTCTGTTCAGGAGCAGAGATACTTTAATGGCGGGTGAAGAGATTAGAAAACTCTCCAAACAATTTTAAAATAGAGCTGAATGCATCCATTCATCTAAATCTTTTTCAGTGGATATTTCTCATCTGTCAACTGGGAAATTAAACAATAACTTAGCAGCAATTTTTTAACACCCAGTTTCTTTGCAAATTAAAATGTGAACACGTATATGAGAAATCAGATAATTTGGTGTTCCACAATTACAAGGATTTCAAAGCTTATGACCTGTAAAGATTTAGTAGGAACTCTTAGGAATGAAATTCACACACATTATTATGTACTCCAGCGCATTTGTATCACAGAGAATGGAGATTGCAATGTCAAAAAAAACCAACCACCTAAGAAAAGGGTGGAAAAACGTATAATTAGTGAGCACAAAAATGTTGAAAGCCTCTAAGCTAGTCAATTCTTCTACAGAAAATTTACAGTACTCTGTGGATTCAGGAAAAAAAATATGGACATGGATACTCCCCAATTAATGGATTCTCATGTCAAAGGAATGCCCTAGAGTTTGGCTTCTTCTCTCTGTGTGGTTATGTCGGATGGAAAGTCTTCCACAGTTTTGCAACTAGAGTGGGCTAAGGACACAACCTGAAAGATCTAACCGCTATAAAGCCAGTTCGGTCTAGTGGTTAAGACCAATGGTAGGATTCAATTTTTTTTACTACCGGTTCTGTGGGAGTGGCTTGGTGGGTGTGGCAGGGAAAAGATACTATAAAATCTCTATTCCCTACCCACCCCACTAACCTGCTTTCCAGCTCCATTCTCCTGTGCAGGGCAACAAAAGGAGACCCAGCCAATCAGATTGGGACTCAATGGGAGGCAGAGAAGAGATGGAGTTGGTGGGGCCAGTCAGAGGTGGTATTTGCTGGTTCTCTGAACTACTCAAAATTTCTGCTACCGGTTCTCCAGAATTGGTCCGAACCTGCTGAGTACCACCTCTGGTTAAGACATCCAGCTAGAAACCAGAAGATGGTGAGTCCTACTCCCATCTTAGACATGAAAGCCAACTGGGTGACTTTGGGCCAATCACTAGGAGACAGTGAGTTCTAGTCCCAACTTAGGGATGAAAGCCAGCTGGGTTATTTTGGGAACAATCATGAGGAGACTGTGAGTTCTAGTCCTACTTATGCATGAAAGCCAGCTGGGTGATTTTAGTCTAATCACCAGGACACTGTGAATTCTAGACCTACCTTAATCATGAACACTGGCTGGGTGTCTCTGAGTCAATCCCTCTTCCTCTCAGTTCAACCCACCTCACAGGGTTATCGTGGGGAAAAATAAAAGGAGGAAGGCGTATTCGCAATGTTCACCACCTTGAATTGTTTATAAAAATAATAAAGGTGGGATAAAAATAAACAAATAAATCCCATCATCCAGTCTCTCTCCCTCCAGTATCTATCCAGAGATATAATTTGATAGGAACAGTAGTCAGCCTGTTAGCACAAGGGTGTAAAACTCAATGTCAACTAGAAACATACTCCTTTGGTCCTTTTAGCTGCTAGAAAAAGGGATTGGGGGAAAACAGTGCATTCCTTAAGTGCCTAGATAATCACCCTGGCAGCCCAAAGTTGTCGGAGTGCAAGAATATTACTGGAGAGCATGATTGATGACTCTTGGGGATGGATGTGTCCCATTGGAGAATACACATCCAGGGGGTGGGTGGAAGACCAGGGTCAAGGGGGAAATGAATGATGTATTTTAGTATCGGCTGCATCCAGCTAACTCCAACATGGTCGCTTCTAATAAATCAGTTTTCTTTTCTCTGAGATGCGGCTAGAAACTTATGATTTGAGTGGAGGTGGATTTGTTGGAGTCCTGACACTCAAGGCCCATGGGCCAGATCTGGCCTATGGAGTACCTAGATCTGGCCCACGGGGCCACCCTGGAAACAGCAAAGGATAAGCCCATGGTGCCTCTGCCAGTGAAAATGTGGCTCGGGAAGTCTGTGTGCTCCATTTTTGCTGGCAGTGGGTTGCAGGAGGCCGTCACAGCCGAAAACAGAGCTTGGGAGCCCGTTTTCACTGGAAGAGCACTTGAGCCCCCACAGGCACCCCAAACATGAGTGACATTGAGCTGGCCATTCCCACCCCAGCCCCCCAAGATCAAACATAACCCTGATGCGGCCCTCAATAAAATCATGTTTGACACTTCTGGCTTAGCATCAAAGCTTATATTGTGGCCTTCCCACTTCCAAAGAGTCATATTCGGCCACTCCATGAGGGCACCAGTACTGTATCCCTCAACACCAACTGGTATCACTGGAATATATAGCCCTGCTTTGTCACTAGCCTTTTCCTTCGTACACCTAATGAAAACACACACAACCCTTTGCAGAAGAATGTAAAAAGAGGAATAAACGATGCAAAATAAAGCAAATTTGCTTGGTTTTGCTTGGCTGGTGTAGAATTTGACCTTTAGACTTTCCTTGGGTTGTATCATTGAAACACCCCAGACATGGAACTTGTAAGATTTTATAAATCCCAAATCATCCCACGCAATCAGTCATTTTAGAGAGGGATGATTTGATTTGAATCCTCACAGCAAGTGGAAGATTAAGGTAGCCTGTTGGTGGACTGGCTATTCCACTTCAAGCTGTGAGGGAAAGATCTAGTTATTGATTTACTACTTCATAGTCAAGATCTAACCCTCCCTCTGCAATGAGGTATGGAACTTGCTAGTCTTAAATCCTCCTCCATGTCATCCAATTGACTTTGTACAAGGATGTGCTTGTTTTTACAATGGCTTGGGTCTAGGAAAAAGCAAGATGTACTTCATACTGGAGACAAGCTTAGCACTTGATCTGTTGCTTGTGAAAACTAAGCTACAAAAATCTCACCCTTGGAGTACTTCATTTTTTATTTTTTTATTTATTTTGTCAAGCAAGTATTACATAACAGGTATAAGTATAAGCATGATTATGAATACATGAAATGGATGTGAATAAAAAGGAACATTAGAACAGGGATGGTAGGCACGTTGGTGCGCTTATGTATGCCCCCTTACAGACCTCTTAGGAATGGGGTGAGGTCAACAGTAGACAGTCTAAGGTTAAAATTTGGGGGGTGGGTTGGGAAAGAAACCACAGAGTCAGGTAGAGCATTCTAGGCATTGACCACTCTGTTGTTGAAATCGTATTTCCTGCAATCAAGTTTGGTGAGGTTTACCTTGAGTTTGTATCTATTGTGTTCTCTTGTATTGTTGTGGTTGAAGCTGAAGTAGTCATTGATGTGTAGGACATTGCAATAGATAATTTTATGTTATACACTTAGGTTGGACCGAAGGTGGCATAGTTCTAGGTTGTCTAAGCCTAAAATTTCAAGTCTGGTGGCATAAGGTATTCTGTTGCGATTAGAGTACAATGACCGGAGCAGTGGTGGGATTCCATTTTTTTTACTACTGGTTCTGTGGGAGTGGATTGGTGGGTGTGGCAGGGGAAGGATACTATAAAATCTCCAGTCAGAGGTGCTATTTGCCAGTTCTCCAAACTACTCAAAATTTCTGCTACAGGTTCTCCAGAACTGGTCAGAACCTGCTGAATACCACCTCTGGTGCCTACCATCCCTGTCCTACTGTTCCCATTTATTCATACTCATTTATTATGTATATACTTATAACTGTTTACAGTAATAGGTTTATATGTTATGTTCATACTACGCTTGTTTTCTCATACATGCTTGATAAACTAAACTAAACCAAACAAAATAAAATAAAGTCCATTTCTTGAGAATAGAAGTAGTGGAAATTACTATTCAAGGTGCTGGCTATCACCTTGAAAATCCTACGTGGCCTGAGGCCAGGTTACTTGAAGGACCACCTCTCCTCCATTATATCCACCAGGCTATCAGGATGGGAAGGTATGACCCCATCAACTAGGGTGGTATAACTGGTGGGACCATGAAACAGGACCTCCTCGGTGGTGGCCCCTTCTTTATGGAATATCACCCCCCTCAATGTAAGGTTGGTTCCCACCTCTTCTGAAAGCTGTGTGTCAGCTTTGGAAGCCATATTAGCATCAGATGCTTCCACGCTGCCACATTCTTGAGCTTGGGAAAATGGGAGTGGGAGAGTGTATGTAGTTAGACACAATAGCATTTTTCTTCTAAGTCAAGGTCATGTTATTTCTGCACCTGGCTGAGGAGTGGTTGAAGAGACATCTCAAGTTGGGATGGATGGTGATTGGGGCATGTGATGCAATGAGCGGTGCAGGTGGTGGATTTGTAATATTTTACTTATTGAAGGGAAACCCGGAACTTTCAGATTTGGGGTTTCCCAGATGTGCCAGTTTACTACTCTAATAAAAGGAACCTTTGAGAAGATGTATGTCTTGGAGTTTTTGGTTGGAGTTGAGGTTGTCTGGAATCCTGACACTGTGTTTTTGTCAGTGAGCCTGGGGACCATGAATGGAGATGGAACTGATCAAAGTGGCCGATTTGATTATGTGGTTTCTGCCATGGAGGATGGAGTGGGTTTTGACCTGAGTTTTTACCATGTGGTGGATTTTTAAAACATTGTAAACCTCCCGGATTCCCCTACGTGTGAGGTGGATGGCTATATACATTTAATACATAATAAATGATTTGAGGTTGGCCTCTGTTACAGAACATTTTCTGGCAATCTCCTGACTACCACCTCTGGACTGGAGCCTTCCTAGAAAAGTCAAAGGGGCTGCCTGACCCACTATTCCTGCTAGATCCTTAGGCCCAACCTTCAGGCCTCTCCTAGCTTTGTCAAGATGCATTTTCCTGATCTAGGAAGACATACACGCAGCTCCGGCAGAAGGAAATGTGAACGTAATTCCTACACCTACTTCTGTAGACAGCTGGAAGCTGTTTGCGAGATGCTTCGGTGTGAAAGTTGGTGGAGATGTGGCACTTGTTCCCGAGGTGGCAACAATCACCATTTGGAGTTCTGCCCGGGGAAAGTGTAAGAGAACTGTAGCTACACCTACACTTGAAAGCAAGGACAGATGTGGTTGATAATACTTCTCCATAACTGGGAGAATCTATGCATTTATTCATTTCCCATTAATTTGCCAAATCCCTCTGTACATCCACTTTGTTCTCATCTGCTAGCTTTCGAGGATTGCCAAGAATATCCTATTATCAAGTCTACTAAATGATGGTAGGCTCACACATTGTACTAAGCCATGATTTCATCATGGCTTACAATAATATCTGAGCCCTCCAACTGTTGCTGAACTTCCATCAACCAGGATCCCCCATGTTTCCTAACAATGTTGGGTTTTCGTCAATATGTGGATGCCATAATTGGTTTATCCCTGAAATATATCACGATAAGCTGGGTATGTACGACAGTCTGATTTCAAACCAAATGAGCCATAGAAGCAAAGTATCTGAATGCCACATACAAAGAAAAAAAGTCTTCTTAAAAGCAGATAATGAGGGAAGGTCGTTTGGGGACCTTCTTCTAATGTTCCGAAAAGTATATGGATAATCTCCTGTTGGAAATTGAAATGAAAAGCTAAAAGGTTGATTGGATGCTATCCCAAAGGCATGACTTCTTTGTTTTTCTTTGAAGACGTTTCACTTCTCATCCAAGAAGCTTCTTCAGTTCAGGGCTGAAGAAGCTTCTTGGATGAGAAGCAAAACATTTTCGAAGAAAAACAAGAAAGTCCAGTTGCCTCTTGAAAAAGCTCCTCTGGGACAACCGTGACCTGGAGGGCTGAGAAGCTCCATAGATAGATTGATTGCTATGTAGAAAAAGTCAGGGAGAATACGATTCATAGAACCTAGAAAAATAGGGTTGGAAAAGCCTTGGAGGTCCTCTTGCCCAACCCCTTGGCCATATCCTACACTAAGGATGTCCAACCTTGGCAACTTTAAGACTTGTGGACTTCAACTCCCGAAATTCCACAACCAGCATGCGGAATTCTGGGAATTGAAGTCCACAAGTCTTCAAGTTGCTAAGGTTGGACACCCCTGCCCTATACATTCCAGGCAAATAGTTGTCCAGTCTCTTCTTGAAAGCCTCCAGTGATAAAGCACGCAAAACCTTCAGAGGCAAGCTTGTTCCACTCTTCAACTTCAGGACTTTCATCTTTTTTTTTTTCCCAGTACAGTACAGGAGCAAAAAATGCATCTGCTGAAACATTCTGGCAATGGAGAGATTTCTTTGCTCAAACAAATGAAAACACTCCATTCACCCCAACCGATTGTAACCGATATGATCATTACAGGCGGTCCAGGAAAATAATCAGATGGAAAGCAGGTAGGGCTTCCCCTTACCTTTGGTGAATTCCTTCCGTAGGAGCGTCTTGAAACAGCAGGATAGCAACACTGTCTGGCGTTTGCATGAAAGATGACAATGGCAATTTGTCACACCGCTCAAAAGAGATGATTAAAAATTATAGGAAAGAAACGATCCAAAAAAAATTTTTTTTTACAATGCCTCCACATTCACGTGGGCAGGAATTGTCTCCAGACAAATGAGGCGGAAGACTATAATTAGTCAAGGAACCCACCAAGGAGCAAACTTTGCATGTCGGAAGCTGGTGGTGAAGATTACAATAGCTGCAATGATGGAAAGCCATCATTAGACTTCCTCATGCAGTCCCATCCTAACTTTGGTCATTGAATGATTGTCAGGTTTCCAAGTGATGAAATCCATTTAAAAAGAAAAGGGCAAAGTCCATCTTCCAAAACAATTTCTTTTATTCAGGAAAGCATCAAAT